>NW_023330654.1:0-70363 GCF_011100685.1 Canis lupus familiaris | reverse complement strand
GAGAGGCAGAACACAGGCAGAGGGAGAAGCAGCTCCATGCAGGGAGCCCGACGTGGGACTCCATCCTGGATCTCCAGGATCACACCCTCCGCCGAAGGACCCGTGAAACCACTGAGCCACCCGGCTGCCCTAGATGGGTTACTCTTCATGGTTAATATAAACATCGGCTCATTTTTCAAACCGTTTGCCTTCATTAACTAACGCTGAAAAAACCCTCCTCTTCACGGTGCTCTCTCCGTCTTTCCTTACCTCTTCAAATGACTTAAAATCACGTATGCACAGGAACAGAAAACACCAGGTCTCTAAAGCAGGGTAAAGGTGCATCAAGGCGCACTTGTTTTCCAATGCTCTCCCTTCACTGGCTTGTGCGCTAGCTACACCGAAGAACCTTTTGATCACGAAAACTAACAGGGCGGCCAGCACGCGCGCCCAGGAGCTCAGGCCCGAGAGCAAGCCCACCCACGGACCCCGTCGCCCTGGACAAGCCGCCTCCCTTCTCAGGCCCAGGCTCCTCTGTCAACCAGGCAGCCGCAGCCCGGCCCTCCTCGCACACCGGCCCTGCGCTCCACCGGCAGATGCCCCAGGGCACAACGCAGCCGGCTCCGCACACACTCCTGGGCGCTTAGAGACCCGTCTGCAGGCTGGACAGGGCGACGGCGCAGCAAGCGGGGGACGGGGCAAGGGGAGGCGGGAGCCCCTTGCGCCCCCGGGAAGCCGGGACCCCACGAGTCCCGCGTCCCGGGGGAGCGCCCATCCCTCCCCGCCCGCGCGCACTCTGGCCGCCCGGAAGATCCACAACCGCCAGGAGGCCCGCGAGCGCACGACCTACCCCGTCGGGACCCGCCGAGCTGCCCCAAGGCTCGCGAGGGATCCGGGGCGGGGGCTGCTCCTCCTGCGCCTCCCGGGGCCGCCGTTCCCGGGGCCCGGCTCTGGAACTAGCGCGCAAACTCACTTCGGGCCGACCACCCTCCGGGGCCCCAAACGGCCGCCTGACGCCTCGCCGTCCTGCGGCCGCAAACCGGCCGGACCCGGGCCCCGCCGCCGCCGCCGCCGCCGCCGCCACTCGACCGCCCGGCTCCTCCGGCCCAGGCCCGCGGGCTCCGGGCTCGCGCTGGGGGATCCCGCTCGCGCCTCCGCCCGGCCCGCGCGGACCCGCGCCCGCTGGGTGCCGGCCCGGCCGGACGGCGGACAGCCCCGCGGGTACCGGGGAATCCTCGCCGCCGGAGGCCAAGCCTGGGAACCGCGGCGAGCGGTGACCTGCGCACGCACAGGAAGCGAGAGCAGCGCGGCCCGCACTGCGCCTGCGCCAACACGCACACAGGCCGAGCTGCACATGCGCACCACGGCGCCGGCGTGCGGCCCGGGTCCTGCGGGAGCCCCCTGGGGGAGCGGCACAAACACCCGGACTCTGTTTCCCGGGAGTCCAAGCGCCCACACGCTAGGGGACGTCTCGAAAGTCTCCACCTCCTCGGGTGGGTAAGAAGCACCGTGCTCAGAGGATTGACCATCCGGACCTACTGCCCGATGTCCCAGTCGTCTTCGCTCCCTGAGGAATCGAGGAGACGTGTCGCTTCTAGCAGCGGCTGTGCCTGCGTCCTGGATCCCTGGTCCTTTCCTTGCCCTGAGGTCTGTCTGTCGGCTTGGCACGGAGACTTCCACAAGCAGGAGAGGACGGGGAAGGGTGCACGTGTGCACGTCACTGAACTTTGACAAGTTGCACCAACACACTGGGATACGATTACTACTCAGCGAGGACATAAGAGAGGCGCATGGTTTCTCCAAGAAAGGAGAAGCAAATAGAAAAGGTAGCTTGTCCAAGTTGCACAACGAATGCAAAGTACAGACTGTGGAACAACCGGGTTTCACACACACACAAACCCGAACCATATCCCTGGGAATTTGCCCGTCCGACGAATTAAATGTCTGTTAGGTTAAAGTGCCATGTTTTGACGAGGAGGTCCTAAGGACAAGGATTGAGCAGTATTTTGGGGGAGATTATATAACGGCGCGCCTGGCCAAGTGCTTCTTCGACGCCGCGGGGTGGTGGAGATTAAAAGGAGAATCTCCCGGTCGCCTGGGTGGCTCAGCAGTTGAGCGTCTGCCTTGGGCTCAGGCGGTGATGCCCAGGTCCAGGGTGGAGTCCCGCATCGGGCTCCCTGCAGGGGGCCTGCTTCTCCCTCTGCCTGCCTCTCTGCCTCTCTCTGTGTCTCTCAGGAGTAAATAAATCTTAAAAAAAAAAAAAACAAAAACAAAACCTTCAAAAAACCTTCTCCTGCCATCCAGAAAATCCTCTCCACAAATATAGAAAGAAGAGAACGATTGTTATGTTGGTTTAAACGATTTATTTGAGAGAGAGAGGGGGAGAGAGAGGGCGTGAGAGCAGGGGGAGGGGCAGAGGGAGAAGAAGAGAGAATCCCCAGCTGACTCCAGGCTCAGCCAGCAGCCCCACGGAGGGCTTCATTCCACAACCCTGACATCCGGACCTGAGCCCAACCAAGAGGCAGCTGCTTACCTGGCTAAGCCACCAGGCCCCCCATCCTACCGTTAAATAACCTTTAAACCAGACTGTGTCGCACATCACAGGCAAACCACTAACAAGTTTGCAAGGAGAACCCGGAGACTTGTCTTTCCTTGTAGCTCAGCCCATAGTTCTCATCCTAAGTGGTAAACCTGTTTCACACCTACAGGACTCGTCAGCACCATTTGCTATGCATTTTTTCATAGTTCATCCTAAATTCACCTGGTAATCGGGGTGCTGGTCCATCCTAGTTGTCTCTGTGTGAAGGAGGAGAAAAAGTTCTTACCTTTCTCTGTCAAGCAGGTAGTTTACAGCTCATAGCAAGATGCCTAGAGACCATGCTTACCCCCTCCCGGAGACACAGAGGGACACTATCTTCCTTGAGGTTTACAGGTCAAAGAGATGGCTCCCAGGCCCTTAAGAACAACCTTCCTGGGTTGTAATGTGGGCAATACAATTGTTCAGCTTCAAACGATATTTAGATACATAGATCAACAGAGGAAGTATTTATATTACAAGTTTACTCAGGTAATGCTTTTATCTTTTTAAAAGATTTCATATTCCTGAGACACACAGAGAGAGGGGAAGAGACATAGGCAACTGGAGAAGCAGGCTGCCTGTAGGGGGCCTGTTGTCGTGTTGTGGGACTCCATCCCAAGACCCCAGGATCACACCTGAGCCAAAGACACCCGCTCAACCAGAGCCACTCAGGTGCCCCACTAACACTCTTATGTTTTTGTGGGTTTTTTTTAAGATTTTATTCATTTGTTCAAGAGAGACACAGAGAGAGAGAGAGGCACAGACACAGGCAGAGGAAGAAGCAAGCCCCCGGCAGAGAGCCTGATGCAGGACATGATTCCAGGAGCCCGGGATCACGACCTGAGCCTAAGGCAGATGCTCAACGACCGAACCACCCACGGCCCCCCGCCCGTAAATCTCTTCTAAAAAGTAACAGTAAGTACTCTTTTATACCAATGAACGGGCACATAACCCATTCCCGATTTCCCTTAGCCGAGCTGCTGCATCAAACTAATCCCTCACAAAGGGTGTGCTTCTCCCGAAGCTGCCGATGGCAGTGGCAGTGTAGCCAGGAGCAGTCTTGCCCAGCTCTTGCTGCTAGGAAGTGTGGCTGGTGCCGGAATGCTCACCGAAGGAGTGCTGCAGTTGGAGCCAGGCGGTCACACCTCCCCTGGGCCTGAGCCTAGAAGATCTCCAGGGCACATCCCTTCCATATCCTTTTCCGTATTCAGCAGGTAAAGGACAGAAGGTGCGCTGAGCACGTCGGTGAAGACAGGCAGAACCCCAGTCCCCTGGGTCCTGGCCTTCAAGCCCCTGCTCCCCCACCACCACCCCAGTGCACTGCCTGGCTCAGCTGAAGACCGGGACACCCTCCCACCTCTCCCCCTCTTGGCTCTCTGCCTGTGAACTCTGGCCTGCCGTGCCCCCTCCCCGTGAACATCCTACTGCGTTCCTGCAACTGACACACGTTGGGCTGCCCCACAACCTCAGCCCCCTACCTCGGCCTCAACTACTCTCTGGGCACTGAAATGGACACTCTTTTTTTTTTTTTTTTAAATTTTTATTTATTTATGATAGTCACAGAGAGAGAAAGAGAGGCAGAGACACAGGCAGAGAGAAGCAGGGCTCCATGCACCAGGAGCCGATGTGGGAATCGATCCTGGGTCTCCAGGATCGCGCCCTAGGCCAAAGGCAGGCGCCAACCGCTGCGCCACCCCAGGGATCCCTGAACTGGACACTCTTAAGGCTCACCCTTCACTCCAGATAGCTAAAATCTGTAATTCATATTTTTCATCTATCTCCTCCTTCTAGAAACCTATTTAACCTGGGAGGGCAAATCTTCACCTCGTGTGTCCGTCTGGGCCAGAAGCAGCAGACCTGCATCATTCATATTGTTTAAAATCTCTTCATTCATTAGTATTTAAAATAAAAAGTTTTCTCTTTCTGTATTTGGAAAAAAACACAATATTTCTCCCAATTTATCATCAAGCTTTATTTATTCTTTCTTTCTTTCTTTCTTTCTTTCTTTCTTTCTTTCTTTCTTTCTTTCTTTCTTTCTTTCTTTCATTCATGAGAGATGCACACAGAGAGGCAGAGACACAGGTGGAGGGAGAAGCTGGCTCCCCCAGGGGAGTCCGACGGGGGCCAATCTGGATCTCAGGACCCCAGGACCATGCCCTGGCCAGAAGGCAGAGACCCAACTAAAAAGCCACCCAGGCGACCCAAGTCATTGATCTTTTTAACCTAATGTTTTACTTTATTTTCTGTCATATGGATATTGTTTCTGTGTTCAAATCGTTCACTTCCTCTTCATACTTTTCATCTGTTTAGACACTGTCTTTTTTTTTTTTTTTTTTTTTTTTTAATTTTTATTCATTTATGATAGAGAGAGAGAGGCGCAGAGACACAGGCAGAGGGAGAAGCAGGCTCCATGCACCGGGAGCCCGACGTGGGATTCGATCCCGGGACTCCGGGATCACGCCCTGGGCCAAATGCAGGCGCCAAACCGCTGCGCCACCCAGGGATCCCTAGACACTGTCTTTGAAGAAGCCTTTCCCACCCTTAATTTCCTAAGTAGTTGCCTCGGTTTGCTCCCGTTTATTTTTCTCTCTTTAATGCATCAGTTTTATTAAGCTAACTGACACCCATCTTCAAGATTTGTAATCATTCTTCTCTTGAAGTCTTTCCACCATGTTTTCCAAAATGAACAGTCACCTTGACCAGGAAATGCCAGAGGCTAAGAAAGCTCAAGGTTCTAATCTGTGTGAAAGAACCCATTCTTCTTTGAAGCCTCCCGACATGGACGCGTCTTGCTTTGGGGAAAGGGGCAGCAGAAGTATCAGGAAAGTGACTGTCAAATCTGAATTCCCTCTTCTTCAAAAATACTGTGTGGATCTGCCTACAGGGAAGCTGTAACAAAGTAAGACAAACCAGGCAGCTTTCAGGCTGTCACGACAAACGTACATTCTCTCACTGTTCTGGAGGCTGGGAGTCTGAGATTCAGGTGTGGGCAGGGCTGGTTCCTTCTGAGTGCTGTGGGGGAGGGGCTGTTGCATCCTCCCGCCCTGGCTGGTAGATGTCAGTCTTCTCTCCCTGTGTCATCCCATTCTCTTCTCTGTACTTGGATGTTTGCGTCCAAATTTTCCCTTTAAAAAAAAAAAAAAAAAGTTATGCATTCATTTTACAAAGAGAGGACAAGCAAGCCAGGGGAGGGGCAAACGGGGGGGGGGGCAGGGAAAGGGAAAGAGAAAGAGAGAGAGAGAGAGAGAGGAGAGAGAAGCAGACACCCCTCTCGGGTGTGGAACAGACACCTCTCTGGGGCTTGATGTGGGGCTCAATCTAACAACCTTGAGAGCAGGGCCTGGACCAAAATCGAGTTGGATGCTCAACGAACTGCGCCCCCCAACCCCCCCCTCAATTTTCCCTTCATAAAGGACAGCATGCTACAGACCCCACTTTACCTTGGTTTCTTCCATAAGGACCCCACCACTAAATACAATCACATTCTGAGGTACCAGGGCGTGGTACACATGAATGGGGTGGTGGGGGTGCGAGGGGGCACACAATTGAACCCTAGCATTTGTACACCTGGTCATGTCAAATTGGCTCTCTCACTGTCTTGGTTATGCTGTAAGGGAAGAGCGCTTACACATTATCTTATCTAAGTATTTTAGTTTACAGGTGAAGAAACGGGGGCCTGGAAGAAGGAAGGATTTGCCTAGGGGCACAGGCTGCTTTGTAACAAAACCATATCGTTCCCACCTCCCCACCACCCCCCATCTTTTAGCCAGGTATTCTATCTCCTGCTTTATGTCCTCCAGATTGTCTATCCTCAGGAGTCTGGGCAGACAGAGAAGGGGACAGAGTGAATAGGTTACAGGATTTGAATCAAAACAGCTGAAGTGAATCCTGGGGTCCGCTTTGGTCTTTTGGGTTTCACAATCCTTGTTTCCAGAAAACAATCCTAGTACCCTGCTCTCTCAACGCAGCAAAGAAAAGGAGGAGACATTCCTCCTGCAAATGTCTTATAAAGGATAGATCTTGATTGAAAACAAGATTTGCAAACCAACATGGGCAAATTGGTAAGTAGACACCATTTCAGAACATTTCAAAGAGGCGATAATAACAGACGATACACCTTAACCTGACTTTGGGACCCACCAAGTATATGTCAGCCAGGGTGCAGGGGAGTATAAAAGTCAAAGACTAAGATTTACCTTTAACACTGAGCTTCAGACACCAGATCTTCGAAGTCGGTATCCAGAACCTCTTCCCGTCTCCCCATCCCAGAATTCTGTTCTGTGAGTTAGCACTGCAAGCCGTCTTCCTAGGGTGTCTCTAGGTCTTAAGGGTCACAGAAGGGAAACACAGAAACCATTACTCACTAGAGAATGACAGGCCAGGGTGAGCAGCCCCTGGCTAGCTGTGACTTAGTGGAGAGGGCAGGTGTTGTTGTTGTGTGATTTTTTTTTTTCCTTGAGTTTTCATTCATTTATTTGAATGAGAGAGAGAGTGAGAGAGAGAACACAGGCAGCGGGGAGAGAGGAAAGCAGGCGCCCCATGAGCAGGGAGCCTGATATGGGGCTTCAATGGGTGCAGACTTCCAGTTTGAGGGAAGATGACCAAGTTCTAGAGACGGAAGTTGCTGATGGCAGCACAACAACGCAAATGTGCTTAAGGCCACTTAATGATACGCTCACCAGTGATTAAAATGCTGTATTTTATGTTGTGTTATTTTATCACCAAAAGAAGGAAAGAGCAAGCAAGACTCAGATGCCCAGGTGAAAAGCAGAGGAAGGAGGTACGAGGTGTGGAAGAAGCTTCCCCTGATACCACAGGACAGCCAGTCAGTTATTTTGTGACTGCATCTGTGCTCCTGGGGGCTTCCCACCTTCTCAATAAAACAGATTCTGCCTCCAATTGGAGGTTTTTCCACTCAGCCTTTGTGGGCACGTCACAGTTTATTCATAGGATACACAAGGAGTAGTGAAATTCCTAGGTCAAGGGTAATACACATGCTCAAAATTTTACATGCAAGCTAGAGCTGATTAACTGCAATCAAGGGGCAGGTTTTGGGTGATCCATGGACTTCTGAAGTCGGGGACAGCATCTGATGTGTGTGGGAGCACACGTACAATTTTCTAGGAGTAGGCTCTCAAAATACCTCTCGGGCTCAGGGACACCGGAGAGTAGAGCATGAACGCTCCCCCAGCACAGAATCCCCAACACAGCATCAGTAAAACAAGTGAGAGAGCTCTGCCAAATTAAGCGACGTAAACTAACTTTTCAATCCAACAAGTCCATGTGCCTGGACCTTCCCTACATACTTATTTCACTCTTGTAAGATCTTACCTTCCCTCGTCTGTTTCCTCCCTCTGCTGCCAGACTGCACCGTGAAACAGGAATAGAAGGATGCAGAGAGGCCCCGCATCTGCTGGAGAGGAGTAGAGTGATCCAGACACCCCGAGGACAGTTTTGGAGGACGGTTGCAGGCTGGATCGGCGACATGAGATAGCCTTGATCCTGAACTCCAGAAGTGGACCTCGGTCTCGCAGTTGCAAAACTGGTGGCATCACGATTTCAAACTTCAAGCTCTGTTACAAAGCAATATTCAAATGACAGCATAGTACTGGCACAAAAACAGACACATAGATCAATGGAACAGAATAGAGAATGTAGAAATGGACCTTCAACTAATCTTCGACAAGGCAGGAAAAATATCCTGTGGAAAAAAGACAGTCTCTTTAACAAACGGTGCTGTGAAAATCGGACAGCCACATGCAGAAGAATGAAAGTGGACCATTTCCTCACACCATACACAGAAATAGACTCAAAGTGGATGAAAGACCTAACTATGAGTCAGGTGTCGATCAAAATGCTAGAGGAGAACACAGGCAGCAAACTCTGTGACGTCTGCTGCAGCAACGTCTTACGACACATGTCTCCAAAGGCAAGGGAAACAACGGCAAAAATGAACTATTGGGACTCCATGAATATTGAAAGCTTTTGCCCAGCAAAGGAAACAGTCGAGGAAACCAAAAGATACCCAACACAATGGGAGAAGATATGTGCAAATGACATATCAGATAAAGGGCTAGTATCCAAGATCTATAAAGAACTTCTCAAACTCAATACCCAAAGAACAAATAATCCAACAAGAAATGGGGAGAAGAAAAAAAAGGTGCTCAGCAGTTGAGCACCTGCCTTTGGTTCAGGTCATGATTCCAGAGTCCTGGGATTGAGTCCCACATCAGGCTCCCTGCGAGGAGCCTGCTTCTCCCGCTGCCTGTGTCTCTCCCTCTCTCTCTGTGTCCCTCATGAATAAATAAACAAAATATTTTTAAAACTCAAATGGGCAGAAGACATGAACAGACATTCCGCCAAAGAGGACATACAAATGGCCGACAGACACATGAGACTACGCTCCACATGCCTTGGCATCAGGGGAATAGAAATCAAACTACACTGAGATACCACCTCACACAAGTCAGAGTGGCTAAAATTGACAAGTCAGGAAATGATAGACGTTGGCAAGGATGTGGAGAAAGGGGGACCCTTGTACACTGTTGGTGGTAACGTAAGCTAGTGTAGCTACTCTGGAGGTTCCTCAGAAAGTTCCAAATAGACCTACCGTATGACCTGGCATTTGCACTACTGGGTATTTACTCCAAAGACACAAGTGTAGTGATGCAGAGGGGCATCTGCACCCCAATGTTCATAGCAGCAATGTCCACAGGAGCCAAACTATGGAAAGAGCCCGGATGTCTACAACAGATGAATGGATCAAGAGGACGTAGTGTGTGTGTGTGTGTGTGTGTGTGTGTGTGTGTGTGTGTGTGTGTTTGTAATGGAATATTACTCATCCATCAAAACGTGAAGTCTTGCCATTTACAGCAACATGGATGGAACTAGAGGCTATTCCACTAAGCGAAAAAAATCATCGAAAGACAATTATCATATGATTTCACTTAAACATGGAATTTAAGAAACAAAGAAGAGGAGCATAGGAGAAGAGAGGAAAAAATACAAGACGATATCAGAGAGAGACACAAACCATAAGTGACTCTTAATCATAGGCAACAAATGGAGGGTCGCTGGAAGAGAGGGGAGTGGGGGAATAGGACGACTCTGTGACGGACATTCAGGAGGGACATTAAGGAGGGACTGGGTGTTACATGAGGCTGATAAATCACTGACCTCTACCTTTGTAACCAATAATCCATCATATGTTAATTAATTGAAGTGTTTGTTTTTTAAAAAGAAGAAGAATATGGAGGCCGTGTCCTCTTGAAGAGAAATCAGCACTATCCACCTTAATCTAAAATAAATTCTTGACACATAGTCGTAAATATTAAAAAAAAAAAAGGAAAGGAAAAGAAAAACGTGGCTAAATGACCACATCCCCATTAAGCGACAGTATCATTGAACAGTGAACAGATGAGACTGATTGTGATGACCACAAACATCATGAAGGGAAGAAGACATCTCTTTATTATGATTCCCCGAGAGACACCTTTCAGTGTCCTCTTTAATAACCTAAAATAACATACAAACATGTCATCAAGGCAAGTTAAAAAATGACACCTGGTTCTCACAGTTTAATAACGAAGACTATCAAACAAACATTTACAGTTAGAAGAACATGAGGGAACTAACCCGTCTGGTTATAAGTATATCTGATGTATTATATAAGTATAATAAAAACAAAACCTATCCAGAATATGTAAACAAAGTTATAGTTATGCAGCAGCTGAAATCTCATCACAAAACTACGTTGGAACAGCATGTGTTGGAAACTATGACTGTTTCAGAACTATTTAAAATAAATACGTAAATAAAAACTAGAGAAACAAGTATAATCTAAGGGCAACATTTTCAAAATGAACAACTGAAATTCCTGACGTATGTTTGGCTGTCACAATCCTTTGGGTTCTAATTTTATATTTTTGAGGTAATTTCCCTCCTCACCTTTGTCCCAGTGCATGAAAAATGGGACCTCCAACCTCTACCTCAGCAGAGATTCAAATTAAGTAATGTGAAATATTTGATGGTGGCCCAGGAGGGGATGGACGTGAAAAAACCCTGGTTTCTTTTTGTCTCTCCATGGACTCCTCCATGGACTCCCAGCTCCTAGGAGTACAACACGATAACTCCATTGAGCTCGTTCTGGAAGGTCCTGGGTTCTTCTAGATTATCTGTGAAAAGAAACTCCTGTGTTCCTGACTTCCTACCGAAAACGTGCGTCTCCCCGGGGCTCAGGGATCTGCAATTGAGAAAGAGAGGAAGGACGTCAGATTGTAAGGAGGCAACTCTCCAGATATAGAGATTATTCACCTTCTCAGTCCATTGTAATCAGAGTTGAGACGAATTTATAAGTCCACTTTATCCCTAATCATTCGTTCTAAACCCCAGTTCATTTTCAAGTATGACTTTTGGACTTTGGTGATCCTGGCTCCAAAAACTTCTTCATGTACCTAAGAACAGGCCCAGTCATCTACTTTATAGCCAGGGCTCTAGGTGATTCTGTTCAGGGACCAAAACAAACAACCTTGAGAGGATGTTGCTTTAGACTGGACACTCACCTTGGTCCTTTTGTGCTACTTAGAGTCTGAACTAATCACCATACCGCAAACATCACTCACACATCAACATCATGAACCATGAGTCCAGATGCCTAATCCCCCATTCTAACCCTACATCCCGATGTTCAACCATAACACCTAGTCCTAAAGTTGGTCAGTGCTATGTGGTCTGAATGTTTGTATCCCACACGCACACCCCAATCATATATTGAGATCCTAACCCACAAGGTGATGGTGCTAGATGGGGCCACTGGGATGATTAGGGCATGGGTGGGGCCCTCTTGAATGGGATTAGTGCTCTGATAAAAGAGACCCCAGTGACCTGGCTCTCCCCTTCCACCATGTGAGGACACAGCCAGAAGGTGGCAATCTGCAACCCAGGAAAGGTCTGACCAACCCAGTAAAGGTTCTGACACTCTGATCGCAGACTTGTCCCCTCCAAATTGTGAGAAATAAATGTCTGTTGTTCATAAGCCATCCATCCACTCTGTAGTCCTCTGATGTAGGAGCCTAAATGGACTAACAGAGCTATAGTTCACATGAGTTAAACCCAATCTTTACTTAATCCTCTACCCAAATCTATAAGTTTATGTGTCGATCACAATAAGCCATGCTGAAACTATTATTTCTTAAGCTTCACTTGTTCTGACAAACTTCCTTGACCAAAAACCTGAGGGGAAAGGTATAATTGAACAAAATGGGACACTGGTCCGGAAGCAGGTAGGGAACATGAAAAATGCACAGGCAATCTGGCCGTAAGCAATGTGCTTGAAAGGAAATTTGGATGAAAGCATAACTAGACATAATTTCTTTTGTATTACTAGGTAGGTAGACTCTTCCATCAAATATCCTACTGTTAGACATATACTTTGTTGTAAATAAGTCCCTGTGGTTGATACCTGTGAGGGATGAAAGGCCAAAAATGAATTAGAAAGTCTGGGGATCCCCGGGTGGCTCAGCGGTTTGGCGCCTGCCTTCGGCCCAGGGCATGATCCTGGAGTCCCACATCAGGCTCCCTGCGTGGAGCCTGCTTCTCCCTCTGCCTATGTCTCTGCCTCTATCTCTCTGTCTCTCTCTCTGTCTCTCTCTCTTTCTCTGTGTCTGTGTCTCTCATGAATAGATAAATAAATTTTTTTCCTAAGATTTTTACTTATTTATTCATGAGAGGCACAGAGAGAGAGAGAGGCAGGCAGAGACCCAGGCAGAGGGAGAAGCAGGCTCCACGCAGGGAGCCCGACGCGGGACTGGATCCCGGGTCTTCAGGAGCACACCCCGGGATGCAAGCGACACTAAACCGCTGCGCCACCGCGGCTGGCCCGCTGTGCCACCGCGGCTGCCCTGGATAATAAACTCTTAAAAAAGAAAGAAAGAAAGTGAATACATAATTTATGGAATCAATTGAAAACTTACTCACTTTCCACAGAAAATCAACATTTCATGAAAGCTATCATTTGGGCCCCATTGCCGTGAATGGAATTATTTCAGCCATGCCTCTGTGACAAACTGGTTTCCCCTAGTCTGGCCCCCACACATCTCCCTGAGGTCATGCCTATGTGTGGTTGTGAGCATGTGGCTGGGACCTGAGTCAGCGTCTGGCTGCGTGGCTGCTCGACTTTACAGTGTGTGGGAAGGCTCATGTGTGGGGCAGGGGAGAGGAGCGTGGTCTAGCAATTGGATTCCTCAGATTTCCTCAATACACAATAAGTCATGGTGCCTGGACCCGTGAGGACACAGACGTACCTCCCCTCAGGCCGATGACCTCGGGCCTCCATGGTCCCTCTAGGGTATGAGGGTGCGATCTCGCCCCCACACCCACAGATCTGGATCGAAAGCCTGGATCTGGAAGACAAAGAGATCCCTGAGAAGACAACCTCCAGGTGGACTCCCCCTCCCTCCCACTCTGCAGTCTCGTCCTGAATCCCATGTCCCTCCACGTCCCCCCCCCTTCCATTGTCCCACCCCAAATCCCCACAGCCCACCCACCTCCTCGCACTCTTCCCTGGACACCCTGGTCCTCCATCCCATGGATCGGATGAATTGCAATCGCAGTTTGTGGAACAAGGGACGCTGGGAACGGTTCTTCCCATAAAGGAATGAAAAGATGGCTTGTTTGGGGGCCTGGTTGTCCTCTTCCATATCATTGGCCAGGTAGCTGGAGAAAGACATGAGGTTGCTGGTCAGGAGGAGCAGGACAGGAAGGACCCCCCACCTGAGCTCAGCTTCCCAGAAAAGATGCAGTCGGCTTCCTACCCAGCGTCGTAGAGCGCCCCCCAGTCATCAAGAAGGCACGGCTGGGCAGAGACTTCTCCCGCTTTGAGGAGAAAGACAACTCACCCAGAAGCTTGAGGGCATATGCTGCTCTGTTTTCCCATCCCTGAGCCCACCCCCTTCCCTTCAGCCTGTCTGTGCACACCCCTGTCGCCCTGTGGAGCAGGGGCATGTATACAGCTCCTGCTCTATTTCTGTAGTCCTGGCTTTCCTCCCAAATGACTAATATAGGACTGGGTTCATGTAGGTGCAGTAATTCAACATGCACTTGTTTCTCTCTTCCCATCGCCTCATGGTCCCTGGCACATCAGATGTACTTTGTAAGTTTTTGTTGAATGAATAAATGAA
The DNA here is from genome assembly GCF_011100685.1 of Canis lupus familiaris. Classification (NCBI taxonomy): domain Eukaryota; kingdom Metazoa; phylum Chordata; class Mammalia; order Carnivora; family Canidae; genus Canis; species Canis lupus. Next base: position 56,629 of record NW_023330654.1, on the reverse strand, counting down.
TGCTTTCTCTCACGGTCAAGGGCAATACTGATTACCTCCTCGTAGACCCGACCTAACTTAAACATTTGCAAAATGTAAGGAATTGTCTGAGTGTTTTTGAGAGCCTGGTAATATTTTGACAAGACCTGCCTCAACAGGTGTCTCGTGTAATGGGATTGGGGAAGGGGGGAAAGGGGCAGAAGAGGGTAGTGAATGAGAAATAACGGTGGTCCAAAATGCCCATGAGACTAGAATTTTAACAGAAGTGCTACTAGGGTGCAGAAGTCAGGGAGGTTAGGGGGGCATCTGAAGATTTTGGGGTTGGAATCAATCTTGAGGAAAGGTCGTTTTCTTCAGGGAGACGTGCAAAATCACCTAGACAGGAAACACAGTACAGAAACGGAGGGAAGGGTCCTTGGAAGGATGAAACACGAAGAGGGTGCACAAGTTGGACGGAGACGAGGGGGTTGGAGCTAAGCTGGAAACTCTGACCTTGACCACTAGCACCCCTGGCCCATGAGATTGTTATGGAGCGCAGAGCAGGAGACGATGCTTTGGAAAGACTTCAGGCATATAGCACCCACTGGCTTGGGACGGATTTGTAAGAAACACCAGCGGGAGCCTTTACGACAGATCTGTGCTATGTCTTGAGGCTGAATTGAGGCATTTGTGCTGGGAATGCAGAGGAGGAGGACAGTTATGCTTGGTATTGCCATGGGAAGAAGACAGATCTCAAGGATCAGAACTGGCTGCTGCTTGAGCCTAGTTGCTTGGGGCAAGGCAGCGTCTGTTCTTTCCTTCACTCCTCTTTGGAGAGTTTTTGTTTCCTTCTCTTCAGGGGGTCTCTTAGCTGATGTTAGGGGCATTTGTGTTTGCAAATAATAGTATAAAAAACCCCTATACTCTAATTCTACTGTTTTTATACACAGACTAAACAGCTCAAAAAAAAAAAAAAAAGATAAATGAATAAATAAATAAAACCCGCAAGATTTAAAGAGTTACAAACAGGTTGAAAAAAAGAGCCGAAAGATCAGAGTCCCACTTCTGCCCTCCTTCCTCCCAGGTTATTGACTACTGCTGATGGATGAGGCGAAATACTCACAGTGCCAGGAAGAAATGAATTCGCTGGTACTGCCAGGAGAAGAGACCAGCGCGGCTAAAATAGGCGATGACCATGGACAAGAGATACTGGCGGAAAGAGGAGAAAAGCCGTCATAGAAGGGTCCCATCCTGGGAGAGGAAGACCAGTGAGGTGAGGGGACAGGAGGCTGGAGCAGGTGGTGCCTCTTTGACATGTTGGGTGAACCTGCTTCTTTGGTGTCAGACAGTTGGTTACAAACTGGGGAAGGCAAGGGAAGAGTTTCAGGTGCTCCCAGGACGGGAGGTTGTGCTGGTTTGAGGGCTTGTGTTTAGGACAGCCAGCTTCAGGAGGGTCTTTGATAAGCTGGAGCCAAAGGAAGCCCCCCAAGAGCAGAGAGGCAAAGGGACTTAAGGTAGCAACAGCCAGAGGGGCACACCTGGTGCTCAGGTCCCAGGGATTCTGCAAAAGCCACGAGGTCCCCGACCAGAAGTCTTGGTAGGCATGAGGTTGGAGAGAGGGTTGAGGAGGCTTTCCCCTGCCCCAGGACAGGTGTTGGAGCAAGAGTCTATCTTAGTGGAGAACAACAATACCTTGTCGGATACTCTCAGATCTTTGTCCCAGGCCAGAAATCTTTTAATGACAGGATCCTCTGTGAAAAGAGGGCAGATGTCTGTCAAGTTGGCAACTGGAATGGGGTTACTGTGGGAACGTTCCAGAGCAAAGAGAACAGTACCTCCCCTGGGGAAGTTTCAGGATGTAGCCAAGGGTGAGGCTGATGGGCAGAGGGGAGAAAAGACCATGGACTGGCCAAGAAAAGTTGGCGGCTCCCCCTTGTCGGGTGACTGAGAGAGAGGCAGGTGTCAGCAGTGCATCTGCAGGATGGGATCTGAAGTAAGTAGTGATGCTGTCTCATCATGCATGGATGTGCCACTGCAGAGACCATAACATCATCCGCTGTCATTTTCTCATTCCACAGTGGCATCGGGGTACAAAGATGGCCTGTCCTCCCCTCCCCGCCCCCGCCCCGACACAGCCGAAGGCACTTAGATTCAAAAGGCCAGTAAGCGCTAAGATGTCTCAGGAGTGCAACTGCAGCTAAGCTTTCTCATCCCTCTGTCATTTTTAAGTGTCCCCGATGAGGGGTCAGTATGGAGTCCTCCAAGGATGGAGAGAGAGAGCTCAGCGACCTGCAAAGAATTATTTTCCATTGGAAAAGCGTCGCCGTTGGAAGTTTCTGGTGTTTTCAGGAAAAAAGAATAAGGTTGGAGGGTGCTGTTCCTACCGAGCAGCCTGTTGAACGCCTCGTGGTGCTCAGGGAGCACTGAAGATAGCCGCTGTCTCTTCAGCTTCATCTTGAGGCCACTCAGTGTCTCCACCACCCAGATGTCGTTGGCCTCAGGGGCTGTCTCCTCATCGGATTCGATGTCTCTCTTCCTTCCGCGGGACTGAGGCAAGGGGCAGGGGTCTACAAAGGGGGCTGAGTGAAGAAACCAGGCTACAGTACAAAGCTTCTTCTGTCTTTGGAATTCAGCCACGCTTTCCACACCCCCAAACCCAAACTCCCTCTTCATTTCTCTGTGGCCTCATAGATGATTGGCCTCTCCAAAACCACCTTTCATCTTTGTCCTTCATTCATATGCATTTGCCCCCATTCATCTTTGCCACTGTTTCATACCTCCCACCACGCCCTCAAAACTCTTCCTGGTAGATCATTTCTCCCATGAGGATAATGGGATAATTTCCTGTCTTCCTTTATCTCCTCTTTGGATGTCATCTCCTAACCCTCCTTCCTTGCTTCCTGGGTTTTCCTTCCAGTGCGATACCCTTGTCCCCGGCTCCCGTGCTCTCTTCTCCAATCCCTGGCTTTCTGAATCTCTCCTGTCACGTGCAGTCTAGTCAGACACACCTTCCTGGCTTCTGTACCCATTTGTACTCACTAGTCAAGCCTGTCAAGTCCCTTCTCCCTCCTGCTTCCTCACCTGATGGTCCTGGGCTTTCTTCATCTACCACGGCCTCCGGGGGGTACCCTGATGTGCTAGGCTGGGGGCTCTGGCCCTCAGACTGGGCGGACGGTTGACAACTGGCCATGATTTCTCCCAAGCTCTTTGTGCCCTCCCAGGAGACTCAGACCCTCCTCTTCTCAAACTCCCCTTCTGGCTTCTGGGTGAACCCAAGCCCTGTTATCCCTTCTCTAAGCCGGGGCCAAGCTAGGAGTATGGACATGCTCTGCGAAGATGCTCTTGTCCACCTCCGTTGCCAAGAACCATGGAGTCCAGTCTTTCCAATCAGGAAGGTCAGAAGCCTCTGATGTCATGCACCATTCCAGCCTGGCAGCCATTTTGAAGGAAGACACGTGCAACTGCGAGACCGAGGTCCACTTCTGGAGTTCAGGATCAAGGCTATCTCATGTCGCCGATCCAGCCTGCAACCGTCCTCCAAAACTGTCCTCGGGGTGTCTGGATCACTCTACTCCTCTCCAGCAGATGCGGGGCTCTCTGCATCCTTCTATTCCTGTTTCACGGTGCAGTCTGGCAGCAGAGGGAGGAAACAGACGAGGGAAGGTAAGATCTTACAAGAGTGAAATAAGTATGTAGGGAAGGTCCAGGCACATGGACTTGTTGGATTGAAAAGTTAGTTTACGTCGCTTAATTTGGCAGAGCTCTCTCACTTGTTTTACTGATGCTGTGTTGGGGATTCTGTGCTGGGGGAGCGTTCATGCTCTACTCTCCGGTGTCCCTGAGCCCGAGAGGTATTTTGAGAGCCTACTCCTAGAAAATTGTACGTGTGCTCCCACACACATCAGATGCTGTCCCCGACTTCAGAAGTCCATGGATCACCCAAAACCTGCCCCTTGATTGCAGTTAATCAGCTCTAGCTTGCATGTAAAATTTTGAGCATGTGTATTACCCTTGACCTAGGAATTTCACTACTCCTTGTGTATCCTATGAATAAACTGTGACGTGCCCACAAAGGCTGAGTGGAAAAACCTCCAATTGGAGGCAGAATCTGTTTTATTGAGAAGGTGGGAAGCCCCCAGGAGCACAGATGCAGTCACAAAATAACTGACTGGCTGTCCTGTGGTATCAGGGGAAGCTTCTTCCACACCTCGTACCTCCTTCCTCTGCTTTTCACCTGGGCATCTGAGTCTTGCTTGCTCTTTCCTTCTTTTGGTGATAAAATAACACAACATAAAATACAGCATTTTAATCACTGGTGAGCGTATCATTAAGTGGCCTTAAGCACATTTGCGTTGTTGTGCTGCCATCAGCAACTTCCGTCTCTAGAACTTGGTCATCTTCCCTCAAACTGGAAGTCTGCACCCATTGAAGCCCCATATCAGGCTCCCTGCTCATGGGGCGCCTGCTTTCCTCTCTCCCCGCTGCCTGTGTTCTCTCTCTCACTCTCTCTCTCATTCAAATAAATGAATGAAAACTCAAGGAAAAAAAAAAAATCACACAACAACAACACCTGCCCTCTCCACTAAGTCACAGCTAGCCAGGGGCTGCTCACCCTGGCCTGTCATTCTCTAGTGAGTAATGGTTTCTGTGTTTCCCTTCTGTGACCCTTAAGACCTAGAGACACCCTAGGAAGACGGCTTGCAGTGCTAACTCACAGAACAGAATTCTGGGATGGGGAGACGGGAAGAGGTTCTGGATACCGACTTCGAAGATCTGGTGTCTGAAGCTCAGTGTTAAAGGTAAATCTTAGTCTTTGACTTTTATACTCCCCTGCACCCTGGCTGACATATACTTGGTGGGTCCCAAAGTCAGGTTAAGGTGTATCGTCTGTTATTATCGCCTCTTTGAAATGTTCTGAAATGGTGTCTACTTACCAATTTGCCCATGTTGGTTTGCAAATCTTGTTTTCAATCAAAGATCTATCCTTTATAAGACATTTGCAGGAGGAATGTCTCCTCCTTTTCTTTGCTGCGTTGAGAGAGCAGGGTACTAGGATTTGTTTTCTGGAAACAAGGATTGTGAAACCCAAAAGACCAAAGCGGACCCCAGGATTCACTTCAGCTGTTTTGATTCAAATCCTGTAACCTATTCACTCTGTCCCCTTCTCTGTCTGCCCAGACTCCTGAGGATAGACAATCTGGAGGACATAAAGCAGGAGATAGAATACCTGGCTAAAAGATGGGGGTGGTGGGGAGGTGGGAACGATATGGTTTTGTTACAAAGCAGCCTGTGCCCCTAGGCAAATCCTTCCTTCTTCCAGGCCCCCGTTTCTTCACCTGTAAACTAAAATACTTAGATAAGATAATGTGTAAGCGCTCTTCCCTTACAGCATAACCAAGGCAGTGAGAGAGCCAATTTGACATGACCAGGTGTACAAATGCTAGGGTTCAATTGTGTGCCCCCTCGCACCCCCACCACCCCATTCATGTGTACCACGCCCTGGTACCTCAGAATGTGATTGTATTTAGTGGTGGGGTCCTTATGGAAGAAACCAAGGTAAAGTGGGGTCTGTAGCATGCTGTCCTTTATGAAGGGAAAATTGAGGGGGGGGGTTGGGGGGCGCAGTTCGTTGAGCATCCAACTCGATTTTGGTCCAGGCCCTGCTCTCAAGGTTGTTAGATTGAGCCCCACATCAAGCCCCAGAGAGGTGTCTGTTCCACACCCGAGAGGGGTGTCTGCTTCTCTCTCCTCTCTCTCTCTCTCTCTCTTTCTCTTTCCCTTTCCCTGCCCCCCCCCCGTTTGCCCCTCCCCTGGCTTGCTTGTCCTCTCTTTGTAAAATGAATGCATAACTTTTTTTTTTTTTTTTAAAGGGAAAATTTGGACGCAAACATCCAAGTACAGAGAAGAGAATGGGATGACACAGGGAGAGAAGACTGACATCTACCAGCCAGGGCGGGAGGATGCAACAGCCCCTCCCCCACAGCACTCAGAAGGAACCAGCCCTGCCCACACCTGAATCTCAGACTCCCAGCCTCCAGAACAGTGAGAGAATGTATTTTTGTCGTGCCCACACCTGAATCTCAGACTCCCAGCCTCCAGAACAGTGAGAGAATGTACGTTTGTCGTGACAGCCTGAAAGCTGCCTGGTTTGTCTTACTTTGTTACAGCTTCCCTGTAGGCAGATCCACACAGTATTTTTGAAGAAGAGGGAATTCAGATTTGACAGTCACTTTCCTGATACTTCTGCTGCCCCTTTCCCCAAAGCAAGACGCGTCCATGTCGGGAGGCTTCAAAGAAGAATGGGTTCTTTCACACAGATTAGAACCTTGAGCTTTCTTAGCCTCTGGCATTTCCTGGTCAAGGTGACTGTTCATTTTGGAAAACATGGTGGAAAGACTTCAAGAGAAGAATGATTTACAAATCTTGAAGATGGGTGTCAGTTAGCTTAATAAAACTGATGCATTAAAGAGAGAAAAATAAACGGGAGCAAACCGAGGCAACTACTTAGGAAATTAAGGGTGGGAAAGGCTTCTTCAAAGACAGTGTCTAAACAGATGAAAAGTATGAAGAGGAAGTGAACGATTTGAACACAGAAACAATATCCATATGACAGAAAATAAAGTAAAACATTAGGTTAAAAAGATCAATGACTTGGGTCGCCTGGGTGGCTTTTTAGTTGGGTCTCTGCCTTCTGGCCAGGGCATGGTCCTGGGGTCCTGAGATCCAGATTGGCCCCCGTCGGACTCCCCTGGGGGAGCCAGCTTCTCCCTCCACCTGTGTCTCTGCCTCTCTGTGTGCATCTCTCATGAATGAAAGAAAGAAAGAAAGAAAGAAAGAAAGAAAGAAAGAAAGAAAGAAAGAAAGAAAGAATAAATAAAGCTCGATGATAAATTGGGAGAAATATTTGTGTTTTTTCCAAATACAGAAAGAGAAAACTTTTTATTTTAAATACTAATGAATGAAGAGATTTTAAACAATATGAAATGATGCAGGTCTGCTGCTTCTGGCCCAGACGGACACACGAGGTGAAGATTTGCCCTCCCAGGTTAAATAGGTTTCTAGAAGGAGGAGATAGATGAAAATATGAAATGACAGATTTTAGCTATCTGGAGTGAAGGGTGAGCCTTAAGAGTGTCCAGTTCAGGGATCCCTGGGTGGCGCAGCGGTTTGGCGCCTGCCTTTGGCCTAGGGCGCGATCCTGGAGACCCAGGATCGATTCCCACATCGGCTCCTGGTGCATGGAGCCTGCTTCTCTCTGCCTGTGTCTCTGCCTCTCTTTCTCTCTCTGTGACTATCATAAATAAATAAAAATTAAAAAAAAAAAAAAAAAAAGAGTGTCCATTTCAGTGCCCAGAGAGTATTGAGGCCGAGGTAGGGGGCTGAGGTTGTGGGGCAGCCCAACGTGTGTCAGTTGCAGGAACGCAGTAGGATGTTCACGGGGAGGGGCACGGCAGCCAGAGTTCACAGGCAGAGAGCCAGAGGGGAGAGGTGGGAGGGTGTCCCGGTCTTCAGCTGAGCCAGGCAGTGCACTGGGGTGGTGGTGGGGGGAGCAGGGGCTGAAGGCCAGGACCCAGGGGACTGGGGTTCTGCCTGTCTTCACCGACGTGCTCAGCGCACCTTCTGTCCTTTACCTGCTGAATACGGAAAAGGATATGGAAGGGATGTGCCTGGAGATCTTCTAGGCTCAGGCCCAGGGGAGGTGTGACCGCCTGGCTCCAACTGCAGCACTCCTTCGGTGAGCATTCCGGCACCAGCCACACTTCCTAGCAGCAAGAGCTGGGCAAGACTGCTCCTGGCTACACTGCCACTGCCATCGGCAGCTTCGGGAGAAGCACACCCTTTGTGAGGGATTAGTTTGATGCAGCAGCTCGGCTAAGGGAAATCGGGAATGGGTTATGTGCCCGTTCATTGGTATAAAAGAGTACTTACTGTTACTTTTTAGAAGAGATTTACGGGCGGGGGGCCGTGGGTGGTTCGGTCGTTGAGCATCTGCCTTAGGCTCAGGTCGTGATCCCGGGCTCCTGGAATCATGTCCTGCATCAGGCTCTCTGCCGGGGGCTTGCTTCTTCCTCTGCCTGTGTCTGTGCCTCTCTCTCTCTCTCTGTGTCTCTCTTGAACAAATGAATAAAATCTTAAAAAAAAACCCACAAAAACATAAGAGTGTTAGTGGGGCACCTGAGTGGCTCTGGTTGAGCGGGTGTCTTTGGCTCAGGTGTGATCCTGGGGTCTTGGGATGGAGTCCCACAACACGACAACAGGCCCCCTACAGGCAGCCTGCTTCTCCAGTTGCCTATGTCTCTTCCCCTCTCTCTGTGTGTCTCAGGAATATGAAATCTTTTAAAAAGATAAAAGCATTACCTGAGTAAACTTGTAATATAAATACTTCCTCTGTTGATCTCATATGTATCTAAATATCGTTTGAAGCTGAACAATTGTATTGCCCACATTACAACCCAGGAAGGTTGTTCTTAAGGGCCTGGGAGCCATCTCTTTGACCTGTAAACCTCAAGGAAGATAGTGTCCCTCTGTGTCTCCGGGAGGGGGTAAGCATGGTCTCTAGGCATCTTGCTATGAGCTGTAAACTACCTGCTTGACAGAGAAAGGTAAGAACTTTTTTCTCCTCCTTCACACAGAGACAACTAGGATGGACCAGCACCCCGATTACCAGGTGAATTTAGGATGAACTATGAAAAAATGCATAGCAAATGGTGCTGACGAGTCCTGTAGGTGTGAAACAGGTTTACCACTTAGGATGAGAACTATGGGCTGAGCTACAAGGAAAGACAAGTCTCCGGGTTCTCCTTGCAAACTTGTTAGTGGTTTGCCTGTGATGTGCGACACAGTCTGGTTTAAAGGTTATTTAACGGTAGGATGGGGGGCCTGGGTGGCTTAGCCAGGTAAGCAGCTGCCTCTTGGTTTGGGCTCAGGTCCGGATGTCAGGGTTGTGGAATGAAGCCCTCCGTGGGGCTGCTGGCTGAGCCTGGAGTCAGCTGGGGATTCTCTCTTCTTCTCCCTCTGCCCCTCCCCCTGCTCTCACGCCCTCTCTCTCCCCCTCTCTCTCTCAAATAAATCGTTTAAACCAACATAACAATCGTTCTCTTCTTTCTATATTTGTGGAGAGGATTTTCTGGATGGCAGGAGAAGGTTTTTGTTTTTTGTTTTTTGTTTTTTTTTTTAAGATTTATTTACTCCTGAGAGACACAGAGAGAGGCAGAGAGGCAGGCAGAGGGAGAAGCAGGCCCCCTGCAGGGAGCCCGATGCGGGACTCCACCCTGGACCTGGGCATCACCGCCTGAGCCCAAGGCAGACGCTCAACTGCTGAGCCACCCAGGCGACCGGGAGATTCTCCTTTTAATCTCCACCACCCCGCGGCGTCGAAGAAGCACTTGGCCAGGCGCGCCGTTATATAATCTCTCCCCCAAAATACTGCTCAATCCTTGTCCTTAGGACCTCCTCGTCAAAACATGGCACTTTAACCTAACAGACATTTAATTCGTCGGACGGGCAAATTCCCAGGGATATGGTTCGGGTTTGTGTGTGTGTGAAACCCGGTTGTTCCACAGTCTGTACTTTGCATTCGTTGTGCAACTTGGACAAGCTACCTTTTCTATTTGCTTCTCCTTTCTTGGAGAAACCATGCGCCTCTCTTATGTCCTCGCTGAGTAGTAATCGTATCCCAGTGTGTTGGTGCAACTTGTCAAAGTTCAGTGACGTGCACACGTGCACCCTTCCCCGTCCTCTCCTGCTTGTGGAAGTCTCCGTGCCAAGCCGACAGACAGACCTCAGGGCAAGGAAAGGACCAGGGATCCAGGACGCAGGCACAGCCGCTGCTAGAAGCGACACGTCTCCTCGATTCCTCACGGGAGCGAAGACGACTGGGACATCGGGCAGTAGGTCCGGATGGTCAATCCTCTGAGCACGGTGCCTCTTACCCACCCGAGGAGGTGGAGACTTTCGAGACGTCCCCTAGCGTGTGGGCGCTTGGACTCCCGGGAAACAGAGTCCGGGTGTTTGTGCCGCTCCCCCAGGGGGCTCCCGCAGGACCCGGGCCGCACGCCGGCGCCGTGGTGCGCATGTGCAGCTCGGCCTGTGTGCGTGTTGGCGCAGGCGCAGTGCGGCCGCGCTGCTCTCGCTTCCTGTGCGTGCGCAGGTCACCGCTCGCCGCGGTTCCCAGGCTTCGGCCTCCGGCGGCCGAGGATTCCCCGGTACCCGCGGGGCTGTCCGCCGTCCGGCCGGGCCGGCACCCAGCGGGCGCGGGTCCGCGCGGGCCGGGCGGAGGCGCGAGCGGGATCCCCCCAGCGCGAGCCCCGGAGCCCGCGGGCCTGGGCCGGAGGAGCCGGGCGGTCGAGTGGCGGCGGCGGCGGCGGCGGCGGCGGGGCCCGGGTCCGGCCGGTTTGCGGCCGCAGGACGGCGAGGCGTCAGGCGGCCGTTTGGGGCCCCGGAGGGTGGTCGGCCCGAAGTGAGTTTGCGCGCTAGTTCCAGAGCCGGCGCCCCGGGAACGGCGGCCCCGGGAGGCGCAGGAGGAGCAGCCCCCGCCCCGGATCCCTCGCGAGCCTTGGGGCAGCTCGGCGGGTCCCGACGGGGTAGGTCGTGCGCTCGCGGGCCTCCTGGCGGTTGTGGATCTTCCGGGCGGCCAGAGTGCGCGCGGGCGGGGAGGGATGGGCGCTCCCCCGGGACGCGGGACTCGTGGGGTCCCGGCTTCCCGGGGGCGCAAGGGGCTCCCGCCTCCCCTTGCCCCGTCCCCCGCTTGCTGCGCCGTCGCCCTGTCCAGCCTGCAGACGGGTCTCTAAGCGCCCAGGAGTGTGTGCGGAGCCGGCTGCGTTGTGCCCTGGGGCATCTGCCGGTGGAGCGCAGGGCCGGTGTGCGAGGAGGGCCGGGCTGCGGCTGCCTGGTTGACAGAGGAGCCTGGGCCTGAGAAGGGAGGCGGCTTGTCCAGGGCGACGGGGTCCGTGGGTGGGCTTGCTCTCGGGCCTGAGCTCCTGGGCGCGCGTGCTGGCCGCCCTGTTAGTTTTCGTGATCAAAAGGTTCTTCGGTGTAGCTAGCGCACAAGCCAGTGAAGGGAGAGCATTGGAAAACAAGTGCGCCTTGATGCACCTTTACCCTGCTTTAGAGACCTGGTGTTTTCTGTTCCTGTGCATACGTGATTTTAAGTCATTTGAAGAGGTAAGGAAAGACGGAGAGAGCACCGTGAAGAGGAGGGTTTTTTTCAGCGTTAGTGTAATGAAGGCAAACGGTTTGAAAAATGAGCCGATGTTTATATTAACCAATGAAGAGTAACCCATCTAGGGCAGCCGGGTGGCTCAGTGGTTTCACGGGTCCTTCGGCGGAGGGTGTGATCCTGGAGATCCAGGATGGAGTCCCACGTCGGGCTCCCTGCATGGAGCCTGCTTCTCCCTCTGCCTGTGTCTCTGCCCCTCTCTCTCTCTCTGTCTCTCTCTCTCTGTCTCTCTGGGTCTCTTGTGAATAAACAAATAAATAAAATCTTAAAAAGAAAAAGAGTAACGCATCTGATCACCTCGTGATCCGTGGGAGGGACCCCAATTCTCTTGTACCTTTCTCTTTTCTCACATTTTTAGCCTCTTCTGAGTGTTCACAGGGAATGAGATTTCTTTGGAGGTATTATGCAGGATGACCAGTGACTTCTATCATTTCTTCTTCTTCCCCAGGTCCACCGTTAACAGTCTATGGTTTTCCAAGAGCAGCAGAAAATGAATGAATCCCAGGTGAGTTTTCCTGTGTCCGTGCTTGGTTTTGTAATGCATTTCAGCAGATTTATATGGGTCCAGATTTTAAAATGGGAGTATGGAAATAAAAGACGTTATCACGTAACATGCACTTCTCACCCTGTCAGATCAGCACCTGTTGTGCCCAAGATTGCGAATGCGAGAAAACCGCCAAGGAGCCGAGGCCGATGCAAGTACATGAGGGTTTATTGAGAAGCTCGAGCTTGGGTCCAAGTACACCCGACACAGCGGAGCAGGGACTTGGAACCTGAGGTGGGTTACGGCTGGGATTTTATGGGCTGATCTAGGGGTAAGGTGGTGTTTTTCAGTAAAGCGTGGGGGTGTGAGAATCTGCAGTAAAGAGGTCTCACGAGCTCTTGCTTCCTTATTCCGATAAGGGCGTGCTTTGTGGTTTTTCGTGTAGCCGGGGGAAGGTAGAGTTCAGTACCTGGTCACAGTGGCCTGAGACGGCTACCGAAGCTACAATGACTGTACTTGTGCCAGTGTTAAGCTTGAATGGCCCTAATATTCTCAGCCTCCACACACCCAGAGTCTTTTGTCGAGTTCATGTGTGCGGAGCTACCCCTATGTGGTGGGGCTACATACGTGAGTCAGGTGCCTGATAGTCCCAGAAAAGGAGCGTACCGTGCGTTACATGATTTGAATGGAGCGTAAGAGGAAACCATTTTTGTAACTTGTGGGTTTTAAAGATTTCTTCGGACTTGAGAAACTGTCTTTGTGAAATTGATGTAGTTGTGGGTAGCTTTCCTGATGATGATCATTGAATCATTGCAACCTATGACATGTTTGTTGCTTATCTAAACTGAGGACCTGGTACATATAATTTTTCCAGGCACCAAAATACCGTGATCCAAGGAGACATATTTTCATTGTTACTAGTTTTGTCCAGGGGTAAAAGCTGAGTCGTGAGTGTAATGGCCTGCGCATCCTTCAGGTGGCTTCTGTTATTCCTACTTGTTCGGGTTGTGCAGTACATAATACAGCGAGGTATTCCCTAGTAAATATGCAGTCACTGCCGTTCCCATTTCAATTCTTAGCATCTTGATTTTGTCCTCACCCCTCTCTGGAACATATTGCTACAGATTAGCAGTGACCTGGGCCCCTGGGTGACTCAGGCAGCTAAGTGTCTGCCTTTGGCTCAGGTTATGATGCTCGGGTCCTGGGATCGAACACTGAGTTGGGCTCCCTGCTCTGTGGGTCTGCTTCTCCCTCTGTCCCTCCCCCCACTTGTGTGTGCTCTCACTCTCTTGCTCTCTCTCTCACTGTGTTGCTCACTATCAAATAATAAAAATCAATCAATCAATCAATCAATCAATCAATCAATCGCGGTGATCTCAGTACAGTCAGATGCATCAGACATCATCCAGCTCTTACCTCCCGTGATCATTCGTCTGACGTATTACTTCCACGTGTCTTTTCTTCGTGGAGTCTCCCTTTGCTTGGCTTTTAAAAAGGTTCACCTGCAGATAGTTTTGCTCTTTAGCTGATCAGGGGTGTTTGAAAAAGTAGGTGAGGGTAACCTGCAATACCTATTTTTCTGAGTATATAATATCTGGTGTTCAAAGTTTCGCCATCTTCTGGATGTGTTTGAGGTGGTTCTTTTCAATCAGGATACACAGAGACCACCCTCCAGGTGGCTAACTAAGTCTTTTAAATCATTTACTGATGGTTTCCTTGTATGTCTCTTATGTTACTGCTTTGTAATCTATGTTTTGAAGAAATTGTGTTTATCCTGTGTTTCCGGTAGTCTGGATTGTGTGGACCACGTTGCTGTCATTCTAACTTGAAGACTTTTGTCATTACCCATATGCCTTCTATAATTGGTAGTTAGCTCTGGACGTTGACCCAGTTCTGTTCAGTTCTTTTGCAAGACTTTGCTGCCCTTGACTCTCGTCCTCTTTCCCCTGGAGGCCCGTACCATCTTCCTTTGTTTTTGTGACGTTAGCATCCATTGGTTGATGTTCATTGCCAAGATCCCCCAGTTCTTTAGGGGAGACAAGGTGGTGGTATGTTACTTTACCATTTCTTTGTTTCCCAGCTAGAATACATTCCTAAAGAACAACATCTCTTTAAATAGTTCTGTGTTACTTACAGAGAGGATTATTTTCACAATATCCAGTAGGCTCCTAAGCAACTGGGATTTTTTTTTTTTTGATTCATTTTGTTACCATTATGAGCTCATGGGTTTACACATATTTTAAGTATTTCAGTACATTGAAGTCGTTTCTCTCTTTGATGTCCAAGTGGTTCTGTGTTTGACCAGAGGAATCCCTGCAGATGGGTTTCTGAGTCCTTTTGCAACATCCTCTGTGTATTTGATAGCATTCGTTTTTATTCAGCATTTTATTTTGAAAAAGCTTCAATCTTACACAACAGTCGCAAGGATCTTAGAGAACTTCCATGTTCCCTTTGCCCAGATACACCAGTTTTTTTACCTGTCCCCACATTTGCTTTATTAGCTCTCTTTGTGTGTGTGTGTGTGTGTGTGTGTGTCTGTATGTATATTTCTTACCTGAATCATTTGAGAGTGGGTGTCATCTGTCTTGTCCGTTTTCAGATTATGCCTGCTAAGATCAAGGATATTGATGGATGGATTGAATTCCGGAAGTGGAAGATTATTGTAACAGTCTCATGTAGCCAGTCTGGCTTTCTTTTGAGACGTGTTGGCATCTGATTTCACCCTTTTACTTTCAACCTATTTCCATCTTTATGCTTCAAGTGCAGATAGTTGGATCTTGCTGTTTTTAAATCCAGTCTGACAGTCTCTGCCTATTAATTGGGTTGCCTAGACCACCTTACATGTAATCTGACTATTGATATAACCAGTAAGGGTTGTAGTCTGGTTTTGTTTTCTCTTTGTACCATTGGCTTTGTTTCTTTTTTCTTCTTTTGTGAACTTCTTTCCTTTCAATGGATTGTGTATTTTTTGTGATTCTGTTTTACATCTCTTGCGGGGAGTTTAGCTCTAACACTGTTATGTTTTTATTGTTTTGGGGTTTCTGTTATGCAGCTTTAATATTTTACAGTTCATCTTCAGGTAATGTACTGTTTCACTTCAACTATAGTGAGCCTGTGGTTATTTCCATTTCTCCCCTCTTGGTCCTTATGTTGTTGTTGGCTATTACTTTTTTTTTTCTTCTTATTTAAGACTTATTATTGATTTATTCATGAAAGACACACACACACAGAGAGAGAGAGAGAGAGAGAGGGAGAGGGAGAAAGGCAGAGACACAGGCAGAGGGTGAAGCAGGCCCCATGCAGGGAGCCCGACGCGGGAGTGGATCCTGGGTCTCCAGGGTAAGGCCCTGGACTGACGGCGGGGCTAAACTGCTGAGCCACCCAGGCTGCCCGGATATTACTTTCACAGGTAGAATCAATCCCCCAAGACATTGTGATTTTTGGGTAAAGCGTTATTTTTTAAGGAATACTAAAATAACATCGTTGCCATTTCTGGTGCACTTGGTTTCTTTATGTTTTATGTCTGTCCAGATTTAGATCTCCTGTCATTTTCCTTCAGCCTGAAGGACATCCTTGAGCACTTTGAGGCTTTTTTTTTTCTTTTCCAATATTTAATTTAAATTTTAGGTAGTGAACATGCAGTGCAGTATCGGTTTCAGGAGTAGAATTCAGTGATTCATCACATATAAGACACCCGGTGCTCATCACAACAAGTGCCCTCCTTGATACTCATCCCCTATCTAGCCCCTCCTGCAATCAGCTCCCTCCATCAACCCTCAGTGTATTCTCTATCCTTAAGAGTCTTATGGTTTGTTTCCCTATCTCCCTTTTTCCCTCTTCCCATATGTTCATCTGCTTTCTTCAATTCCTCATATGAATGAGATCATACGGTATTTGTTTCTCTCTTACTTTGCTTAGGTTAGTATAGTGTACCTCTATCCATGTCATTGCAAATGGCAAGAGTCCGTTCATTTTGATGAGTAAGTAGCATTCCGTTGTGTATATACACCGCATCTTCTTTATCCATTCACTACTCAATGGACATTTGGACTCTCTTCATAGTTTGGCTGTTGTTGATAATGCTGATATATGTCAGGTTTTCTTTTAATGATGGGCGGAGACAATTCAAGACAGCAGAACCAGGTGGTAGGTTTGAGAGTGCTTTAATGGGGAGCGCTCCCTGGTGTGGCTCCCTGAAGCCGCACCCAGGCAAAGTGCAGGGGTGTTTATAAAGAGTTTTTGGCGGGAAGATGGGGCCAGGGCGGCATTCGGGTTGGGGCAAGGGTTACAGGGTGGTGGGCGTCGGGGGTGGGGTGGGGTAGGGGGGTGATCTGTGTTTTGTAAGCTAAGATAGTGTAGGGCAGCAAGGCAGCTTTGGCAGGAAGATGGGGGTGGGGCGGCAAGGCGCCTTTATTGGGAGGTTGCTGGCCTCGGGTGGGCTGTTTTGACGTCCCCAGTCTCACCAGCCCAACACTATAAACATCAGAATGCTTGAATCTGTATTTTTGCATCCTTTGGGTAAATAGTTAGCCAGTAGTGCAATTGGTGGATCCTAGGGTAGCTCTATTTTTAACTTTCTGGGGAACCTCCATACTGTTTTCCAGCATGGCTGCACCAGTTTGCATTGCCAGCAACAGTACAAGAGGGATGTTGTTTCTTGTATGTTTAATTTAATTTGGGGTTTCTGACAGGTGTTAGTTGATATCTCATCGTGGTTTTGATATCTTTCTCCGGTGATGAGTGATGTTGAGCATCTTTTCATGTGTCTGTCTTCTTTGGGTGTCTTCTTTGGAAAACTGTCTCTTCGTGTCTTCTGCCCATTTCTTAAGTGGACTATTTGCTTTTTGGATGTTGAGTTTGATAAGTCCTTTTTTATAGATTTTGGAACCCTTTTTTTGGTGGTTGTTAGGATTATTTATTTGAGAGAAAGAGAGAGCACAAGTGGAGGGAGGGGGCAGAGGGAGAGAGAGAATTCCCAAGGTGACTGAGCTCTGAGTACAGAGCTGGACTTGGGGCTTGATCCCAGGCCTCTGAGATCATGACCTGAGCTGAAATCAACAAATGAGCCACCCAGGGGCCCTGGAACATTTCTTGTAGTTGCTAATGAATTCTTTCAGCTCTCATGTCCAAAAATGCTTTTGTGTGTGTGTGTGTGTGTGTGTGTGTGTGTTTGTGCCTTGGTTTTGTTTCAAGGCAGCTTTGCTGGTTTATCTCCTGTACTTCAGGCATGTTCCTCTACTGTCTTCTCACATCTGTTCTCTTGCCGCCTGTTTGCTATTTCTTTATTGTTTGGAACCATCATCTTGTTTCTTGCATCATTTCCTTGAGGTCATTTGAGCTGTTTCCTAACCTGCCTTCACCTGCCATCCTACAGAGGCCTAGAGCTTCCTAAATATACATTTTAAATCCTAGATGTTTCATAAGTCGTGTCTGTTTCCAAGCTGTCAGAGTGTTTTTCCTCTTTGTTTCCATGTCTGCACAATCTAGTCTCTCTGCTACCCTGAGTCCATCAACTGTGTGTCCCACTTCTTAATGTTGTCCCTGTTCTAGAGCTGCTCTAATTAGATTTTAATGTCCCTTGCCCTTTTGACCTTGGTGGTTTCACTTTCTGAAATCGCTCCATGCCTATCAGCTCATGTCATTTACTAGAGTTGCAACCCCACCGCAGCACACGCGCGCAAGTGCGCACGCACACGCACACACAAACACGGTTTTTCCTTTGGCTTCTCTTTCCTCAGTTGCTCACTGTCATTAGGTGCTCCTATATAGAGATATATAGGTGCACCTATATTCATATCCTAAATTTCTCGCATCACCTGGGCTATTCCAAATCCCTGTGAGCACCCCATTACTTCAATCCTTATCTGTTTAACTTCTCCGGTATCTCCTGTGATTGATCTGTCCTCAAATCTGTATCTTCCCTGACCACCTGAGTTCTGACAGACTCCTGACCATAGCCAATGTGTTGTGGAAAGAATTTGTCTGGGTCTTCTGCCTGGATCCTGGAAGAGAGCTTCTAAATCTTTGGAATTGCCTAAGTGATGGGAGTGTTTGTTATCCTGGTAGGCCTCTTGGACCAAACCTGAGTTGATGCTAAGGATAGGGGCCGGCTATATCAGGAACACCAACAGGGTTGGGGCTTTTGAACCACTTGATATCAGCCCAATCTCTAGCGGAAGGAAGGGAGCCTGAGATTGAGTTCAGCGTATGGCCAATGATTGAATTAATCACACTCCCATAATGAAACTTCAGTAAAAATTCCGGTCACCACACTTGGGTGAGCTTCCTGACTGGTGATACACATGTATGTATGTGCCAGGAGCATGATGCATCCTGAGGACACTAAAGTGTTCTCTGCTGCTACCGTTGCCCAAGATGGTTTTCTCCAAAATGCAGGATTCATGTCATTAGCTCTTTCTTCTCCATGCTTATCTTATTTGAGCTTTAGCTCCTCTTATCTTATTGTGCTTCTCAGAAAGTTCTCCAAAGCCGTCATTTCTATGCAGTTGTTACCATTTCATCACACACTGTTTTTTTTCTTCTGCCACAAAAAAACTGGAATTGGGGGTTGTGCAAAGGACGCCTACTGTGATTGAATATTGAACACAGAATGCTTGTGTTCCCTGCACTCCTGGATCTGCTTGCCTTGGACCATCTCCTGGAATGCGTAATCTTGCCGAGTCACCTTGCCTTCATTGTAAATTTCAGATTACTGTCTAGGTCCCCATAGCGCTATCTTCCTTTTCTCCCCCCTTTTCTCCCTCAATATCTTCTCGTTTCCTACTTAAAGACATTAGCTCAGGGGGTGCCTGGGTGGCTCAGTTGGCTAAGCACCTGCCTTCAGTGGAGGTCATGATCCCGGGGCCCTGAGATGGAGCCCCAGGTCAGGCTCCCTGCTCAGTGGGGAGTCTGTTTTTTCCTTCTCCCTCCGCTCCTCCCCCTGCTTGTGTTTGCCCTCTCTCTCACCAAAATAAATAAATCTTTAAACAAAAGAAGACACCAGCTGAAGATCCTCCTTGTCTTCAGTTTTTTCTACATGAAAAATAACTGAGAGTTAGTTTTGAAAGTTAAGAAATGTGGCTGACATCTACGGAAGACCCACAGCAAATATCATCTCCATGGGGAAAACCTGAGAGCTTTTCCCCTAAGGTCAGGAACACAGAAGGTATGTCCACCCTCATCACTGCTGTTCAACACAGTACGAGAAGTCTGGGCCTCCACAGACAAGATAAAGCAGTAAAAAGCATCAGAATCCGCAAAGAAGAAGTCAAACGCACTTTCTGCAGATGCCATGATACTCTACATGGAAAGCCCCAAAGATTCTACCCCAAAATTGCTAGAACTTGTATAGGAATTCAGCAAAGTGGCAGGAAATAAAAATCCATGCACAAAAACCAGCTGCATTTCTATACACTAAGAATGAGACAGAAGAAAGAGAAATTAAGGAGTCTCCCCCGTTTCCAATTGCACCCCAAACCGTCAGATACCTAGGAATAAACCTAACCAAAGAGGCAAAGGATCTGTACTCAGAAAACTGTAGAACACTCATGAGAGAAATTGAGGAAGATACAAAGAAATGGAAAAAACGTTCTATGCTCATGGATTGTAAGAACATATGTTGTTAAGACATCTGTGCTACCTAGGGCAGTCTATACATTCCGTGCAATCCCTGTCAAAATGTCATCAACTTATTTCACAGAGTTGGAACCAATAATCCTAAAATTTGTATGGAACCAGAAAAGACCCTGAGTAGCCGCCAAAGGAGTGTCAAACAAACAAACAAACAAAACGAAAAACTGGTGGCATCACGATTTCAGACTTCAAGCTCTGTTACAAAGCAATATTCAAATGACAGCATAGTACTGGCACAAAAACAGACACATAGATCAATGGAACAGAATAGAGAATGTAGAAATGGACCTTCAACTAATCTTCGACAAGGCAGGAAAAATATCCTGTGGAAAAAAGACAGTCTCTTTAACAAACGGTGCTGTGAAAATCGGACAGCCACATGCAGAAGAATGAAAGTGGACCATTTCCTCACACCATACACAGAAATAGACTCAAAGTGGATGAAAGACCTAACTATGAGACAGGTGTCGATCAAAATGCTAGAGGAGAACACAGGCAGCAAACTCTGTGACGTCTGCTGCAGCAACGTCTTACGACACGTGTCTCCAAAGGCAAGGGAAACAACGGCAAAAATGAACTATTGGGACTCCATGAATATTGAAAGCTTTTGCCCAGCAAAGGAAACAGTCGAGGAAACCAAAAGATACCCAACACAATGGGAGAAGATATGTGCAAATGACATATCAGATAAAGGGCTAGTATCCAAGATCTATAAAGAACTTCTCAAACTCAATACCCAAAGAACAAATAATCCAACAAGAAATGGGGAGAAGAAAAAAAAGGTGCTCAGCAGTTGAGCACCTGCCTTTGGTTCAGGTCATGATTCCAGAGTCCTGGGATTGAGTCCCACATCAGGCTCCCTGCGAGGAGCCTGCTTCTCCCGCTGCCTGTGTCTCTCCCTCTCTCTCTGTGTCCCTCATGAATAAATAAACAAAATATTTTTAAAACTCAAATGGGCAGAAGACATGAACAGACATTCCGCCAAAGAGGACATACAAATGGCCGACAGACACATGAGACTACGCTCCACATGCCTCGGCATCAGGGGAATAGAAATCAAACTACACTGAGATACCACCTCACACAAGTCAGAGTGGCTAAAATTGACAAGTCAGGAAATGATAGACGTTGGCAAGGATGTGGAGAAAGGGGGACCCTTGTACACTGTTGGTGGTAACGTAAGCTAGTGTAGCTACTCTGGAGGTTCCTCAGAAAGTTCCAAATAGACCTACCGTATGACCCGGCATTTGCACTACTGGGTATTTACTCCAAAGACACAAGTGTAGTGATGCAGAGGGGCATCTGCACCCCAATGTTCATAGCAGCAATGTCCACAGGAGCCAAACTATGGAAAGAGCCCGGATGTCTACAACAGATGAATGGATCAAGAGGACGTAGTGTGTGTGTGTGTGTGTGTGTGTGTGTGTGTGTGTGTTTGTAATGGAATATTACTCATCCATCAAAACGTGAAGTCTTGCCATTTACAGCAACATGGATGGAACTAGAGGCTATTCCACTAAGCGAAAAAAATCATCGAAAGACAATTATCATATGATTTCACTTAAACATGGAATTTAAGAAACAAAGAAGAGGAGCATAGGAGAAGAGAGGAAAAAATACAAGACGATATCAGAGAGAGACACAAACCATAAGTGACTCTTAATCATAGGCAACAAATGGAGGGTCGCTGGAAGAGAGGGGAGTGGGGGAATAGGACGACTCTGTGACGGACATTCAGGAGGGACATTAAGGAGGGACTGGGTGTTACATGAGGCTGATAAATCACTGACCTCTACCTTTGTAACCAATAATCCATCATATGTTAATTAATTGAAGTGTTTGTTTTTTAAAAAGAAGAAGAATATGGAGGCCATGTCCTCTTGAAGAGAAATCAGCACTATCCACCTTAATCTAAAATAAATTCTTGACACATAGTCGTAAATATTAAAAAAAAAAAAAGGAAAGGAAAAGAAAAACGTGGCTAAATGACCACATCCCCATTAAGCGACAGTATCATTGAACAGTGAACAGATGAGACTGGTTGTGATGACCACAAACATCATGAAGGGAAGAAGACATCTCTTTATTATGATTCCCCGAGAGACACCTTTCAGTGTCCTCTTTAATAACCTAAAATAACATACAAACATGTCATCAAGGCAAGTTAAAAAATGACACCTGGTTCTCACAGTTTAATAACGAAGACTATCAAACAAACATTTACAGTTAGAAGAACATGAGGGAACTAACCCGTCTGGTTATAAGTATAACTGATGTATTATATAAGTATAATAAAAACAAAACCTATCCAGAATATGTAAACAAAGTTATAGTTATGCAGCAGCTGAAATCTCATCACAAAACTACGTTGGAACAGCATGTGTTGGAAACTATGACTGTTTCAGAACTATTTAAAATAAATACGTAAATAAAAACTAGAGAAACAAGTATAATCTAAGGGCAACATTTTCAAAATGAACAACTGAAATTCCTGACGTATGTTTGGCTGTCACAATCCTTTGGGTTCTAATTTTATATTTTGAGGTAATTTCCTCCTCACCTTTGTCCCAGTGCATGAAAAATGGGACCTCCAACCTCTACCTCAGCAGAGATTCAAATTAAGTAATGTGAAATATTTGATGGTGGCCCAGGAGGGGATGGACGTGAAAAAACCCTGGTTTCTTTTTGTCTCTCCATGGACTCCTCCATGGACTCCCAGCTCCTAGGAGTACAACACGATAACTCCATTGAGCTCGTTCTGGAAGGTCCTGGGTTCTTCTAGATTATCTGTGAAAGAAACTCCTGTGTTCCTGACTTCCTACCGAAAACGTGCGTCTCCCCGGGGCTCAGGGATCTGCAATTGAGAAAGAGAGGAAGGACGTCAGATTGTAAGGAGGCAACTCTCCAGATATAGAGATTATTCACCTTCTCAGTCCATTGTAATCAGAGTTGAGACGAATTTATAAGTCCACTTTATCCCTAATCATTCGTTCTAAACCCCAGTTCATTTTCAAGTATGACTTTTGGACTTTGGTGATCCTGGCTCCAAAAACTTCTTCATGTACCTAAGAACAGGCCCAGTCATCTACTTTATAGCCAGGGCTCTAGGTGATTCTGTTCAGGGACCAAAACAAACAACCTTGAGAGGATGTTGCTTTAGACTGGACACTCACCTTGGTCCTTTTGTGCTACTTAGAGTCTGAACTAATCACCATACCGCAAACATCACTCACACATCAACATCATGAACCATGAGTCCAGATGCCTAATCCCCCATTCTAACCCTACATCCCGATGTTCAACCATAACACCTAGTCCTAAAGTTGGTCAGTGCTATGTGGTCTGAATGTTTGTATCCCACACGCACACCCCAATCATATATTGAGATCCTAACCCACAAGGTGATGGTGCTAGATGGGGCCACTGGGATGATTAGGGCATGGGTGGGGCCCTCTTGAATGGGATTAGTGCTCTGATAAAAGAGACCCCAGTGACCTGGCTCTCCCCTTCCACCATGTGAGGACACAGCCAGAAGGTGGCAATCTGCAACCCAGGAAAGGTCTGACCAACCCAGTAAAGGTTCTGACACTCTGATCGCAGACTTGTCCCCTCCAAATTGTGAGAAATAAATGTCTGTTGTTCATAAGCCATCCATCCACTCTGTAGTCCTCTGATGTAGGAGCCTAAATGGACTAACAGAGCTATAGTTCACATGAGTTAAACCCAATCTTTACTTAATCCTCTACCCAAATCTATAAGTTTATGTGTCGATCACAATAAGCCATGCTGAAACTATTATTTCTTAAGCTTCACTTGTTCTGACAAACTTCCTTGACCAAAAACCTGAGGGGAAAGGTATAATTGAACAAAATGGGACACTGGTCCGGAAGCAGGCAGGGAACATGAAAAATGCACAGGCAATCTGGCCGTAAGCAATGTGCTTGAAAGGAAATTTGGATGAAAGCATAACTAGACATAATTTCTTTTGTATTACTAGATAGGTCGACTCTTCCATCAAATATCCTACTGTTAGACATGTACTTTGTTGTAAATAAGTCCCTGTGGTTGATACCTGTGAGGGATGAAAGGCCAAAAATGAATTAGAAAGTCTGGGGATCCCCGGGTGGCTCAGCGGTTTGGCGCCTGCCTTCGGCCCAGGGCATGATCCTGGAGTCCCGGGGTCGAGTCCCACATCAGGCTCCCTGCGTGGAGCCTGCTTCTCCCTCTGCCTATGTCTCTGCCTCTATCTCTCTGTCTCTCTCTCTGTCTCTCTCTCTCTTTCTCTGTGTCTGTGTCTCTCATGAATAGATAAATAAATTTTTTTCCTAAGATTTTTACTTATTTATTCATGAGAGGCACAGAGAGAGAGAGGCAGGCAGAGACCCAGGCAGAGGGAGAAGCAGGCTCCACGCAGGGAGCCCGACGCGGGACTGGATCCCGGGTCTTCAGGAGCACACCCCGGGATGCAAGCGACACTAAACCGCTGCGCCACCGCGGCTGGCCCGCTGTGCCACCGCGGCTGCCCTGGATAATAAACTCTTAAAAAAGAAAGAAAGAAAGTGAATACATAATTTATGGAATCAATTGAAAACTTACTCACTTTCCACAGAAAATCAACATTTCATGAAAGCTATCATTTGGGCCCCATTGCCGTGAATGGAATTATTTCAGCCATGCCTCTGTGACAAACTGGTTTCCCTAGTCTGGCCCCCACACATCTCCCTGAGGTCATGCCTATGTGTGGTTGTGAGCATGTGGCTGGGACCTGAGTCAGCGTCTGGCTGCGTGGCTGCTCGACTTTACAGTGTGTGGGAAGGCTCATGTGTGGGGCAGGGGAGAGGAGCGTGGTCTAGCAATTGGATTCCTCAGATTTCCTCAATACACAATAAGTCATGGTGCCTGGACCCGTGAGGACACAGACGTACCTCCCCTCAGGCCGATGACCTCGGGCCTCCATGGTCCCTCTAGGGTATGAGGGTGCGATCTCGCCCCCACACCCACAGATCTGGATCGAAAGCCTGGATCTGGAAGACAAAGAGATCCCTGAGAAGACAACCTCCAGGTGGACTCCCCCTCCCTCCCACTCTGCAGTCTCGTCCTGAATCCCATGTCCCTCCACGTCCCCCCCCCTTCCATTGTCCCACCCCCAAATCCCCACAGCCCACCCACCTCCTCGCACTCTTCCCTGGACACCCTGGTCCTCCATCCCATGGATCGGATGAATTGCAATCGCAGTTTGTGGAACAAGGGACGCTGGGAACGGTTCTTCCCATAAAGGAATGAAAAGATGGCTTGTTTGGGGGCCTGGTTGTCCTCTTCCATATCATTGGCCAGGTAGCTGGAGAAAGACATGAGGTTGCTGGTCAGGAGGAGCAGGACAGGAAGGACCCCCCCACCTGAGCTCAGCTTCCCAGAAAAGATGCAGTCGGCTTCCTACCCAGCGTCGTAGAGCGCCCCCCAGTCATCAAGAAGGCACGGCTGGGCAGAGACTTCTCCCGCTTTGAGGAGAAAGACAACTCACCCAGAAGCTTGAGGGCATATGCTGCTCTGTTTTCCCATCCCTGAGCCCACCCCCTTCCCTTCAGCCTGTCTGTGCACACCCCTGTCGCCCTGTGGAGCAGGGGCATGTATACAGCTCCTGCTCTATTTCTGTAGTCCTGGCTTTCCTCCCAAATGACTAATATAGGACTGGGTTCATGTAGGTGCAGTAATTCAACATGCACTTGTTTCTCTCTTCCCATCGCCTCATGGTCCCTGGCACATCAGATGTACTTTGTAAGTTTTTGTTGAATGAATAAATGAATGCTTTCTCTCACGGTCAAGGGCAATACTGATTACCTCCTCGTAGACCCGACCTAACTTAAACATTTGCAAAATGTAAGGAATTGTCTGAGTGTTTTTGAGAGCCTGGTAATATTTTGACAAGACCTGCCTCAACAGGTGTCTCGTGTAATGGGATTGGGGAAGGGGGGGAAAGGGGCAGAAGAGGGTAGTGAATGAGAAATAACGGTGGTCCAAAATGCCCATGAGACTAGAATTTTAACAGAAGTGCTACTAGGGTGCAGAAGTCAGGGAGGTTAGGGGGCATCTGAAGATTTTGGGGTTGGAATCAATCTTGAGGAAAGGTCGTTTTCTTCAGGGAGACGTGCAAAATCACCTAGACAGGAAACACAGTACAGAAACGGAGGGAAGGGGTCCTTGGAAGGATGAAACACGAAGAGGGTGCACAAGTTGGACGGAGACGAGGGGGTTGGAGCTAAGCTGGAAACTCTGACCTTGACCACTAGCACCCCTGGCCCATGAGATTGTTATGGAGCGCAGAGCAGGAGACGATGCTTTGGAAAGACTTCAGGCATATAGCACCCACTGGCTTGGGACGGATTTGTAAGAAACACCAGCGGGAGCCTTTACGACAGATCTGTGCTATGTCTTGAGGCTGAATTGAGGCATTTGTGCTGGGAATGCAGAGGAGGAGGACAGTTATGCTTGGTATTGCCATGGGAAGAAGACAGATCTCAAGGATCAGAACTGGCTGCTGCTTGAGCCTAGTTGCTTGGGGCAAGGCAGCGTCTGTTCTTTCCTTCACTCCTCTTTGGAGAGTTTTTGTTTCCTTCTCTTCAGGGGGTCTCTTAGCTGATGTTAGGGGCATTTGTGTTTGCAAATAATAGTATAAAAAACCCCTATACTCTAATTCTACTGTTTTTATACACAGACTAAACAGCTCAAAAAAAAAAAAAAGATAAATGAATAAATAAATAAAACCCGCAAGATTTAAAGAGTTACAAACAGGTTGAAAAAAAGAGCCGAAAGATCAGAGTCCCACTTCTGCCCTCCTTCCTCCCAGGTTATTGACTACTGCTGATGGATGAGGCGAAATACTCACAGTGCCAGGAAGAAATGAATTCGCTGGTACTGCCAGGAGAAGAGACCAGCGCGGCTAAAATAGGCGATGACCATGGACAAGAGATACTGGCGGAAAGAGGAGAAAAGCCGTCATAGAAGGGTCCCATCCTGGGAGAGGAAGACCAGTGAGGTGAGGGGACAGGAGGCTGGAGCAGGTGGTGCCTCTTTGACATGTTGGGTGAACCTGCTTCTTTGGTGTCAGACAGTTGGTTACAAACTGGGGAAGGCAAGGGAAGAGTTTCAGGTGCTCCCAGGACGGGAGGTTGTGCTGGTTTGAGGGCTTGTGTTTAGGACAGCCAGCTTCAGGAGGGTCTTTGATAAGCTGGAGCCAAAGGAAGCCCCCCAAGAGCAGAGAGGCAAAGGGACTTAAGGTAGCAACAGCCAGAGGGGCACACCTGGTGCTCAGGTCCCAGGGATTCTGCAAAAGCCACGAGGTCCCCGACCAGAAGTCTTGGTAGGCATGAGGTTGGAGAGAGGGTTGAGGAGGCTTTCCCCTGCCCCAGGACAGGTGTTGGAGCAAGAGTCTATCTTAGTGGAGAACAACAATACCTTGTCGGATACTCTCAGATCTTTGTCCCAGGCCAGAAATCTTTTAATGACAGGATCCTCTGTGAAAAGAGGGCAGATGTCTGTCAAGTTGGCAACTGGAATGGGGTTACTGTGGGAACGTTCCAGAGCAAAGAGAACAGTACCTCCCCTGGGGAAGTTTCAGGATGTAGCCAAGGGTGAGGCTGATGGGCAGAGGGGAGAAAAGACCATGGACTGGCCAAGAAAAGTTGGCGGCTCCCCCTTGTCGGGTGACTGAGAGAGAGGCAGGTGTCAGCAGTGCATCTGCAGGATGGGATCTGAAGTAAGTAGTGATGCTGTCTCATCATGCATGGATGTGCCACTGCAGAGACCATAACATCATCCGCTGTCATTTTCTCATTCCACAGTGGCATCGGGGTACAAAGATGGCCTGTCCTCCCCTCCCCGCCCCCGCCCCGACACAGCCGAAGGCACTTAGATTCAAAAGGCCAGTAAGCGCTAAGATGTCTCAGGAGTGCAACTGCAGCTAAGCTTTCTCATCCCTCTGTCATTTTTAAGTGTCCCCGATGAGGGGTCAGTATGGAGTCCTCCAAGGATGGAGAGAGAGAGCTCAGCGACCTGCAAAGAATTATTTTCCATTGGAAAAGCGTCGCCGTTGGAAGTTTCTGGTGTTTTCAGGAAAAAAGAATAAGGTTGGAGGGTGCTGTTCCTACCGAGCAGCCTGTTGAACGCCTCGTGGTGCTCAGGGAGCACTGAAGATAGCCGCTGTCTCTTCAGCTTCATCTTGAGGCCACTCAGTGTCTCCACCACCCAGATGTCGTTGGCCTCAGGGGCTGTCTCCTCATCGGATTCGATGTCTCTCTTCCTTCCGCGGGACTGAGGCAAGGGGCAGGGGTCTACAAAGGGGGCTGAGTGAAGAAACCAGGCTACAGTACAAAGCTTCTGTCTTTGGAATTCAGCCACGCTTTCCACACCCCCAAACCCAAACTCCCTCTTCATTTCTCTGTGGCCTCATAGATGATTGGCCTCTCCAAAACCACCTTCATCTTTGTCCTTCATTCATATGCATTTGCCCCCATTCATCTTTGCCACTGTTTCATACCTCCCACCACGCCCTCAAAACTCTTCCTGGTAGATCATTTCTCCCATGAGGATAATGGGATAATTTCCTGTCTTCCTTTATCTCCTCTTTGGATGTCATCTCCTAACCCTCCTTCCTTGCTTCCTGGGTTTTCCTTCCAGTGCGATACCCTTGTCCCCGGCTCCCGTGCTCTCTTCTCCAATCCCTGGCTTTCTGAATCTCTCCTGTCACGTGCAGTCTAGTCAGACACACCTTCCTGGCTTCTGTACCCATTTGTACTCACTAGTCAAGCCTGTCAAGTCCCTTCTCCTCCTGCTTCCTCACCTGATGGTCCTGGGCTTTCTTCATCTACCACGGCCTCCGGGGGGTACCCTGATGTGCTAGGCTGGGGGCTCTGGCCCTCAGACTGGGCGGACGGTTGACAACTGGCCATGATTTCTCCCAAGCTCTTTGTGCCCTCCCAGGAGACTCAGACCCTCCTCTTCTCAAACTCCCCTTCTGGCTTCTGGGTGAACCCAAGCCCTGTTATCCCTTCTCTAAGCCGGGGCCAAGCTAGGAGTATGGACATGCTCTGCGAAGATGCTCTTGTCCACCTCCGTTGCCAAGAACCATGGAGTCCAGTCTTTCCAATCAGGAAGGTCAGAAGCCTCTGATGTCATGCACCATTCCAGCCTGGCAGCCATTTGAAGGAAGACACGTGCAACTGCGAGACCGAGGTCCACTTCTGGAGTTCAGGATCAAGGCTATCTCATGTCGCCGATCCAGCCTGCAACCGTCCTCCAAAACTGTCCTCGGGGTGTCTGGATCACTCTACTCCTCTCCAGCAGATGCGGGGCTCTCTGCATCCTTCTATTCCTGTTTCACGGTGCAGTCTGGCAGCAGAGGGAGGAAACAGACGAGGGAAGGTAAGATCTTACAAGAGTGAAATAAGTATGTAGGGAAGGTCCAGGCACATGGACTTGTTGGATTGAAAAGTTAGTTTACGTCGCTTAATTTGGCAGAGCTCTCTCACTTGTTTTACTGATGCTGTGTTGGGGATTCTGTGCTGGGGAGCGTTCATGCTCTACTCTCCTCGGTGTCCCTGAGCCCGAGAGGTATTTTGAGAGCCTACTCCTAGAAAATTGTACGTGTGCTCCCACACACATCAGATGCTGTCCCCGACTTCAGAAGTCCATGGATCACCCAAAACCTGCCCCTTGATTGCAGTTAATCAGCTCTAGCTTGCATGTAAAATTTTGAGCATGTGTATTACCCTTGACCTAGGAATTTCACTACTCCTTGTGTATCCTATGAATAAACTGTGACGTGCCCACAAAGGCTGAGTGGAAAAACCTCCAATTGGAGGCAGAATCTGTTTTATTGAGAAGGTGGGAAGCCCCCAGGAGCACAGATGCAGTCACAAAATAACTGACTGGCTGTCCTGTGGTATCAGGGGAAGCTTCTTCCACACCTCGTACCTCCTTCCTCTGCTTTTCACCTGGGCATCTGAGTCTTGCTTGCTCTTTCCTTCTTTTGGTGATAAAATAACACAACATAAAATACAGCATTTTAATCACTGGTGAGCGTATCATTAAGTGGCCTTAAGCACATTTGCGTTGTTGTGCTGCCATCAGCAACTTCCGTCTCTAGAACTTGGTCATCTTCCCTCAAACTGGAAGTCTGCACCCATTGAAGCCCCATATCAGGCTCCCTGCTCATGGGGCGCCTGCTTTCCTCTCTCCCCGCTGCCTGTGTTCTCTCTCTCACTCTCTCTCTCATTCAAATAATGAATGAAAACTCAAGAAAAAAAAAAAAATCACACAACAACAACACCTGCCCTCTCCACTAAGTCACAGCTAGCCAGGGGCTGCTCACCCTGGCCTGTCATTCTCTAGTGAGTAATGGTTTCTGTGTTTCCCTTCTGTGACCCTTAAGACCTAGAGACACCCTAGGAAGACGGCTTGCAGTGCTAACTCACAGAACAGAATTCTGGGATTGGGGAGACGGGAAGAGGTTCTGGATACCGACTTCGAAGATCTGGTGTCTGAAGCTCAGTGTTAAAGGTAAATCTTAGTCTTTGACTTTTATACTCCCCTGCACCCTGGCTGACATATACTTGGTGGGTCCCAAAGTCAGGTTAAGGTGTATCGTCTGTTATTATCGCCTCTTTGAAATGTTCTGAAATGGTGTCTACTTACCAATTTGCCCATGTTGGTTTGCAATCTTGTTTTCAATCAAGATCTATCCTTTATAGACATTTGCAGGAGGAATGTGTCCTCCTTTTCTTGCTGCGTGGAGAGAGCAGGGTACTAGGATTTGTTTTCTGGAAACAAGGATTGTTGAAACCCAAAAAGACCAAAGCGGACCCCAGGATTCACTTCAGCGTTTTTGATTCAAATCCTGTAACCTATTCACTCTGTCCCCTTCTCTGTCTGCCGCAGACTCCTGAGGATAGACAATCTGGAGGACATAAAGCAGGAGATAGGATAACTGGCTAAAAAGATGGGGGTGGTGGGGAGGGTGGAACGAGATGGTTTGTTACAAAGCAGCCTGTGCCCCTAGGCAAAATCCTTCCTTCTCCGGCCCCCGTTTCTTCACCTGTAAACTAAAATACTTAGATAAGATTAATGTGTAAGCGCTCTTATCCCTTACAAGCATAACCACAGGCAGTGAAGAGCCATTTGACATGACCAGGTGTACAAATGCTAGGGTTCAATTGTGTGCCCCCTCGCACCCCCACCACCCCATTCATGTGTACCACGCCCTGGTACCGGTCAGAAGGTGATTGTATTTAGTGGTGGGGGTCCTTATGGAAGAAAACCAGGTAAAGTGGGGTCTGTAGCATGCTGTCCTTTATGAAGGGAAAATTGAGGGGGGGGGTTGGGGGGCGCAGTTCGTTGAGCATCCAACTCGATTTGGTCCAGGTCCTGCTCTCAAGGTTGTTAGATTGAGCCCTACATCAAGCCCCAGAGAGGTGTCTGTTCCACACCCGAGAGGGGTGGTCTGCTTCTCTCTCCTCTCTCTCTCTCTCTCTCTCTCTCTCTCTCTTCTTTCCCTTTCCCTGCCCCCCCCCCCCGTTTGCCCTCCCTGGCTTGCTTGGCCTCTCTTTGTAAAATGAATGCATAACTTTTTTTTTTTTAAAGGGAAATTTGGACGCAAACATCCAAGTACAGAGAAGAGAATGGGATGACACAGGGAGAGAAGACTGACAGCTACCAGCCGGGCGGGAGGATGCAAACAGCCCCTCCCCCACAGCACTCAGAAGGAACCAGCCCTGCCCACACCTGAATCTCAGACTCCCAGCCTCCAGAACAGTGAGAGAATGTATTTTTGTCGTGCCCACTCCTGAATCTCAGACTCCCAGCCTCCAGAACAGTGAGAGGATGTACGTTTGTCGTGACAAGCCTGAAAGCTGCCTGGTTTGTCCTTACTTGTTACAACAGCTTCCCTGTAGGCATATCCACACAGTATTTTTGAAGAAGAGGGAATTCAGATATTGACAGTCACTTTCCTGATACTTCTGCTGCCCCCTTTCCCCAAAGCAAGACGGCGTCCATGTCGGGAGGCTTCAAGAAGAAATGGGTTCTTTCACACAGATTAGAACCTTGAGCTTTCTTTAGCCTCTGGCATTTCCTGGTCAAGGTGACTGTTCTTTTGGAAAACATGGTGGAAAGATTCAAGAGAAGAATGATTTACAAATCTTGAAGATGGGTGTCAGTTAGCTTAATAAAACTGATGCATTAAAGAGAGAAAAATAAACGGGAGCAACACCGAGGCAACTACTTAGGAATTAGGGTGGGAAAGGGCTTCTTCAAAGACAGTGTCTAAACAGATGAAAAGTATTGAAGAGGAAGTGAACGATTTGAACACAGAAACAATATCCATATGACAGAAAATAAAGTAAAACATTAGGTTAAAAAGATCAATGACTTGGGGTCGCCTGGGTGGCTTTTTATTTGGGTCTCTGCCTTCTGGCCAGGGCATGGTCCTGGGGTCCTGAGATCCAGATTGGCCCCCGTCGGACTCCCCTGGGGGAGGCCCAGCTTCTCCCTCCACCTGTGTCTCTGCTCTCTGTGTGCATCTCTCATGAATGATGAAAGAAAGAAAGAAAGAAAGAAGAAAGAGAGAAAAGAAGAAAAGAAAAGAAAGAAAGAGAAAGAAAGAAAGAAAGAAGAAAGAAAAAAGAGAAAGAAGAAAGAAGAAAAGAAGAAAGAAAGAAAGAAATGAATGAATAAATAAAGCTCGATATAAATTGGGAGAAATATTTGTGTTTTTTTCCAATACAGAAAGAGAAAACTTTTTATTTTAAATACTAATGAATGAGAGATTTTAAACAATATGAAATGATGCAGGTCTGCTGCTTCTGGCCCAGAACGGACACACGAGGTGAAGATTTGCCCTCCCAGGTTAAATAGGTTTCTAGAAGGAGGAGATAGATGAAAATATGAAATGACAGATTTTAGCTATCTGGAGTGAAGGGTGAGCCTTAAGAGTGTCCAGTTCAGGGATCCCTGGGTGGCGCAGCGGTTTGGCGCCTGCCTTTGGCCTAGGGCGCGATCCTGGAGACCCAGGATCGATTCCCACATCGGCTCCTGGTGCATGGAGCCTGCTTCTCTCTGCCTGTGTCTCTGCCTCTCTTTCTCTCTCTGTGACTATCATAAATAAATAAAAATTAAAAAAAATATAAAAAAAAAAAAGAGTGTCCATTTCAGTGCCCAGAGAGTATTGAGGCCGAGGTAGGGGGGCTGAGTTGTGGGGCAGCCCAACGTGTGTCAGTTGCAGGAACGCAGTAGGATGTTCACGGGGAGGGGCACGGCAGCCAGAGTTCACAGGCAGAGAGCCAGAGGGGAGAGGTGGGAGGGTGTCCCGGTCTTCAGCTGAGCCAGGCAAGTGCACTGGGGTGGTGGTGGGGGGAGCAGGGGGCTGAAGGCCAGGACCCAGGGGACTGGGGTTCTGCCTGTCCTTCACCGACGTGCTCAGCGCACCTTCTGTCCTTTACCTGCTGAATACGGAAAAGGATATGGAAGGGATGTGCCTGGAGATCTTCTAGGCTCAGGCCCAGGGGAGGTGGTGACCGCCTGGCTCCAACTGCAGCACTCCTTCGGTGAGCATTCCGGCACCAGCCACACTTCCTAGCAGCAAGAGCTGGGCAAGACTGCTCCTGGCTACACTGCCACTGCCATCGGCAGCTTCGGGAGAAGCACACCCTTTGTGAGGGATTAGTTTGATGCAGCAGCTCGGCTAAGGGAAATCGGGAATGGGTTATGTGCCCGTTCATTGGTATAAAAGAGTACTTAACTGTTACTTTTAGAAGAGATTTACGGGCCGGGGGGGCCGTGGGTGGTTCGGTCGTTGAGCATCTGCCTTAGGCTCAGGTCGTGATCCCGGGCTCCTGGAATCATGTCCTGCATCAGGCTCTCTGCCGGGGGCTTGCTTCTTCCTCTGCCTGTGTCTGGTGCCTCTCTCTCTCTCTCTCTGTGTCTCTCTTGAACAATGAATAAAATCTTAAAAAAAACCCACAAAAACATAAGAGTGTTAGTGGGCACCTGAGTGGCTCTGGTTGAGCGGGTGTCTTTGGCTCAGGTGGTGATCCTGGGGTCTTGGGATGGAGTCCCACAACACGACAACAGGCCCCCTACAGGCAGCCTGCTTCTCCAGTTGCCTATGTCTCTTCCCCTCTCTCTGGTGTCTCAGGAATATGAAATCTTTTAAAAGATAAAAGCATTACCTGAGTAAACTTGTAATATAAATACTTCCTCTGTTGATCTCATATGTATCTAAATATCGTTTGAAGCTGAACAATTGTATTGCCCACATTACAACCCAGGAAGGTTGTTCTTAAGGGCCTGGGAGCCATCTCTTTGACCTGTAAACCTCAAGGAAGATAGTGTCCCTCTGTGTCTCCGGGAGGGGGTAAGCATGGTCTCTAGGCATCTTGCTATGAGCTGTAAACTACCTGCTTGACAGAGAAAGGTAAGAACTTTTTTCTCTCCTCCTTCACACAGAGACAACTAGGATGGACCAGCACCCCGATTACCAGGTGAATTTAGGATGAACTATGAAAAAATGCATAGCAAATGGTGCTGACGAGTCCTGTAGGTGTGAAACAGGTTTACCACTTAGGATGAGAACTATGGGCTGAGCTACAAGGAAAGACAAGTCCTCCGGGTTCTCCTTGCAAACTTGTTAGTGGTTTGCCTGTGATGTGGCGACACAGTCTGGTTTAAAGGTTATTTAACGGTAGGATGGGGGGGCCTGGGTGGCTTAGCCAGGTAAGCAGCTGCCTCTTGGTTTGGGGCTCAGGTCCGGATGTCAGGGTTGTGGAATGAAGCCCTCCGTGGGGCTGCTGGCTGAGCCTGGAGTCAGCTGGGGATTCTCTCTTCTTCTCCCTCTGGCCCCTCCCCCTGCTCTCACGCCCTCTCTCTCCCCCCTCTCTCTCTCTCAAATAAATCGTTTAAAAAACCAACATAACAATCGTTCTCTTCTTTCTATATTTGTGGAGAGGATTTTCTGGATGGCAGGAGAAGGTTTTTTGAAGGTTTTGTTTTTTGTTTTTTTTTTTAAGATTTATTTACTCCTGAGAGACACAGAGAGAGGCAGAGAGGCAGGCAGAGGGAGAAGCAGGCCCCCTGCAGGGAGCCCGATGCGGGACTCCACCCTGGACCTGGGCATCACCGCCTGAGCCAAGGCAGACGCTCAACTGCTGAGCCACCCAGGCGACCGGGAGATTCTCCTTTTAATCTCCACCACCCCGCGGCGTCGAAGAAGCACTTGGCCAGGCGCGCCGTTATATAATCTCTCCCCCAAAATACTGCTCAATCCTTGTCCTTAGGACCTCCTCGTCAAAACATGGCACTTTAACCTAACAGACATTTAATTCGTCGGACGGGCAAATTCCCAGGGATATGGTTCGGGTTTGTGTGGTGTGAAACCCGGTTGTTCCACAGTCTGTACTTTGCATTCGTTGTGCAACTTGGACAAGCTACCTTTCTATTTGCTTCTCCTTTCTTGGAGAAACCATGCGCCTCTCTTATGTCCTCGCTGAGTAGTAATCGTATCCCAGTGTGTTGGTGCAACTTGTCAAAAGTTCAGTGACGTGCACACGTGCACCCTTCCCCGTCCTCTCCTGCTTGTGGAAGTCTCCGTGCCAAGCCGACAGACAGACCTCAGGGCAAGGAAAGGACCAGGGATCCAGGACGCAGGCACAGCCGCTGCTAGAAGCGACACGTCTCCTCGATTCCTCACGGGAGCGAAGACGACTGGGACATCGGGCAGTAGGGTCCGGATGTCAATCCTCTGACACGGTGCTTCTTACCCACCCGAGGAGGTGGAGACTTTCGAGACGTCCCCTAGCGTGT
Organism: Canis lupus familiaris; assembly: GCF_011100685.1. NCBI lineage: Eukaryota > Metazoa > Chordata > Mammalia > Carnivora > Canidae > Canis > Canis lupus. The sequence goes on along the minus strand of NW_023330654.1, from coordinate 21,488 downwards.
GGCGCTTGGACTCCCGGGAAACAGAGTCCGGGTGTTTGGTGCCGCTCCCCAGGGGGGCTCCCGCAGACCCGGGGGCCGCACGCCGGCGCCGTGGTGCGCATGTGCAGCTCGGCCTGTGTGCGTGTTGGCGCAGGCGCAGTGCGGCCGCGCTGCTCTCGCTTCCTGTGCGTGCGCAGGTCACCGCTCGCCGCGGTTCCCAGGCTTCGGCCTCCGCGGCCGAGGATTCCCCGGTACCCGCGGGGCGGTCCGCCGTCCGGCCGGGCCGGCACCCAGCGGGCGCGGGTCCGCGCGGGCCGGGCGGAGTGCGCGAGCGGGGATCCCCCCAGCGCGAGCCCCGGAGCCCGCGGGGCCTGGGCCGGAGGAGCCGGGCGGTCGAGTGGCGCGGCTGCGGCGGCGGCGGCGGCGGGGCCCGGTCCGGCCGGTTTGCGGCCGCAGGACGGCGAGGCGTCAGGCGGCCGTTTGGGGCCCCGGAGGGTGGTCGGCCCGAAGTGAGTTTGCGCGCTAGTTCCAGAGCCGGCGCCCCGGGAACGGCGGCCCCGGGAGGCGCAGGAGGAGCAGCCCCCGCCCCGGATCCCTCGCGAGCCTTGGGGCAGCTCGGCGGGTCCCGACGGGGTAGGTCGTGCGCTCGCGGGCCTCCTGGCGGTTGTGGATCTTCCGGGCGGCCAGAGTGCGCGCGGGGCGGGGAGGGATTGGCGCTCCCCCGGGACGCGGGACTCGTGGGGTCCCGGCTTCCCGGGGGCGCAAGGGGGCTCCCGCCTCCCCTTGCCCCGTCCCCCGCTTGCTGCGCCGTCGCCCTGTCCAGCCTGCAGACGGGTCTCTAAGCGCCCAGGAGTGTGGTGCGGAGCCGGCTGCGTTGTGCCTGGGGCATCTCCGGTGGAGCGCAGGGCCGGTGTGCGAGGAGGGCCGGGCTGCGGCTGCCTGGTTGACAGAGGAGCCTGGGCCTGAGAAGGGAGGCGGCTTGTCCAGGGCGACGGGGTCCGTGGGTGGGCTTGCTCTCGGGCCTGAGCTCCTGGGCGCGCGTGCTGGCCGCCCTGTTAGTTTCGTGATCAAAAGGGTTCTTCGGTGTAGCTAGCGCACAAGCCAGTGAAGGGAGGAGCATTGGAAAACAAGTGCGCCTTGATGCACCTTTTACCCTGCTTTAGAGACCTGGTGTTTTCTGTTCCTGTGCATACGTGATTTTAAGTCATTTGAAGAGGTAAGGAAAGACGGAGAGAGCCACCGTGAAGAGGAGGGTTTTTTTCAGCGTTAGTTTAATGAAGGCAAACGTTTGAAAAATGAGCCGATGTTATATTAACCATTGAAGAGTAACCCATCTAGGGCAGCCCGGGTGGCTCAGTGGTTTCACGGGTCCTTCGGCGGAGGGTGTGATCCTGGAGATCCAGGATGGAGTCCCACGTCGGGCTCCCTGCATGGAGCCTGCTTCTCCCTCTGCCTGTGTCCTCTGCCTCTCTCTCTCTCTCTCTCTCTCTCTCTCTGTCTCTCTCTCTCTCTGTCTCTCTGGGTCTCGTGAATAAACAAATAAATAAAATCTTAAAAAGAAAAAGAAAGAGTAACGCATCTGATCACCTCGTGATCCGTGGGAGGGACCCCAATTCTCTTGTACCTTTCTCTTTTCTCACATTTTTAGCCTCTTCTGAGTGTTCACAGGGAATGAGATTTCTTTGGAGGTATTATGCAGGATGACCAGTGACTTCTATCATTTCTTCTTCTTCCCCAGGTCCACCGTTAACAGTCTATGGTTTTCCAAGAGCAGCAGAAAATGAATGAATCCCAGGTGAGTTTTCCTGTGTCCGTGCTTGGTTTTGTAATGCATTTCAGCAGATTTATATGGGTCCAGATTTTAAAATGGGAGTATGGAAATAAAAGACGTTATCATGTAACATGCACTTCTCACCCTGTCAGATTAGCACAGAGTCTTTTGTGGAATTCATGTGTGCAGAGTTATGGGGGTAGGGCTACATAGTTGACTCATGTGCCTGGTCGTCAGAGAAAAGGAGGGTACGGTGCGTTACATGATTTCAATTTTTATAAGAGGGAAACAATTTTTTAACTTGTGGGCTTAAAAGGTTTCTTAGGACTTGTGAAACTGTGTTTGTGAAATTGATGTAGTTGCTGGTAGCTTCCTAATGATCACATTAAATCATTGCAACTGATTACATATTTTTTGTTTATAAAAACCGAGGACCTGGTATGTATAATTTTTCCAGGCACCAAAATACGGTGATTCCAAGGAGACATATTTTCATTGTTACTGTTTTGTCCAGGGGTAAAAGCTGAGTCGTGAGTGTAATGGCCTGCGCATCCTTCAGGTGGCTTCTGTTATTCCTACTTGTTCGGGGTGTGCAGTACATAATACAGCGAGGTATTCCCTAGTAAATATGCAGTCACTGCCGTTCCCATTTCAATTCTTAGCATCTTGATTTTGTCCTCACCCCTCTCTGGAACGTATTGCTACAGATTAGCAGTGACCTGGGCCCCTGGGTGACTCAAGGCAGCTAAGTGTCTGCCTTTGGCTCAGGTCATGACGCTGGGGCCCTGTGATCGAACACCGAGTTGGGCTCCCTGCTCTGTGGGTCTGCTTCTCCCTCGTGTCCCTCCCCCCACTTGTGTGTGCTCTCACTCTCTTGCTATCTCTCTCACTGTGTTGCTCACTATCAAATAATGAATAAAATCTTTTTAAAAAAAGATTAGCGGTGATCTCAGTACAGTCAGATGCATCAGACATCATCCAGCTCTTACCTCCCGTGATCATTCGTCTGACGTATTACTTCCACGTGTCTTTTCTTCGTGGAGTCTCCCTTTGCTTGGCTTTTTTTTTTTTTTTTTTAATTTTTTTTTTTATTTATTTATGATAGTCACACACAGAGAGAGCGAGAGAGGCCAGAGACACAGGCAGAGGGAGAAGCAGGCTCCATACACCGGGAGCCTGACGTGGGACTCGATCCCGGGTCTCCAGGATCGCGCCCTGAGCCAAAGGCAGGCGCTAAAACCGCTGCGCCACCCAGGGATCCCTGCTTGGCTTTTAAAAAGGTTCACCTGCAGATATTTTTGCTCTTTAACTGATCAGGGGTGTTTGAAAAAGTAGGTGAGGGTAACCTGCAATACCTATTTTTCTGAGTATATAATATCTGGTGTTGAAAGTTTCGCCATCTTCTGGATGTGTTTGAGATGGTTCTTTCAATCAGCATACACACAGAGACCACTCTCTCCAGGTGGTTAAGTCTTTTATAATCATTTACTGATGGTTTCCTTGTATGTGTGTTATGTTACTCTGCTTTGTAATCTATGTTTTGAAGAAATTTTGTCTATCCTGTGTTTCCCGTAGTCTGGATTGTGTGGACCTCGTTGCTGTCATTCTAACTCGACGACTTTTGTCATTACCCATATGCCTTCTATAATTGGTAGTTAGCTCTGGACGTTGACCCAGTTCTGTTCAGTTCTTTTGCAAGTCTTTGCTGCTCATGACTACTATCCGCTTTCCCCTCGAGGGCCATATCTTCTTCCTTTGTTTTTGTGACGTTAGCATCTATTGGTTGGTGTTCATTGCCAAGATCCCCCAATTCTTTAGGGGAGACAGATGGTGCTATGTTACTTTACCATTTCTTTGTTTCCCAGCTAGAATACTTTCCTAAAGAACAACATCTCTTTAAATAGTTCTGTGGTTCTTACAGACAAGATTATTTTCACAATATCCAGTGGGCTCCTAAGCAACTGGGATTTTCTTTGTTTCATTTGTTACCGTTATGAGCTCATGGGTTTACACATATTTTAAGTATTTCAGTACATTGAAGTCGTTTTTCTGTTGATGTCTAAGTGGTTCTGTGTTTGACCAGAGGAATCCCTTCACATGGGTTTCTGAGTCCTTTTGCAACATCCTCTATGTATTTGATAACATTCATTTTTATTCAACATTTTATGTTGAAAAAACTTCAAACTTTCACAACAGTCGCAAGGATCTTAGAGAACTCCCATGTTCCCTTTGCCCAGATACTCCAGTTTTTTACCTCTCCCCACATTTGCTTTATTAGCTGTGTGTGTGTTTGTGTGTGTGTGTGTGTGTATATATATATATATATATATATATATATATATATATATATATATATTCTTATCTGAATCATTTGACAGCAGATGTCATCTGTCAAGTCCCTCTTCAGATTATACCTACTAAAATCAAGAATATTGATTGATGGGTGAATTCCAGACGTGGTATATTTTTATAACATTGTCATGTAGCCAGTCTGGCTTGCTTTTGAGACGTGTTGTGTGTGATGTCACCCTTCAGTTTTAGCCTATTTCCATCCTTTTTTTTTTTTTTTTTAATTTATTTATTTATGATAGAGAGATCTTGAGAGAGGCAGAGACACAGGCAGATGGAGAAGCTGGCTCCATGCAGGGAGCCCGACGTGGGACTCGATCCCAGGACTCCAGAATCGTGCCCTCGGCCAAAGGCAAGCGCCCAAACCACTGGGCCCCCCAGGGATCTCCCTATTTCCATCTTTATATTTGAAGTGCAGTTAGTTGGATTTTGGTGTTTAAATCCAGTCTAACAGTTTCTGCTTATTAATGGGTTGCTTAAACCACCTTATATGTAATCTGATTATTGATATAACCAGTTAGGTTGTAGTCTGGTTTTGTTTTCTCTTTGTATTTTTGGCTTTGTTTCTTTTTGCTTTTGTGAATTCTTTCCTTCGAATGGATTGTGTATTTTTTTTTTATTCCATTTTACATCTTTTGCGGGATCATTAGCTCTAACACTGTTATGTTTTTATAGCTTTGGGGTTTGTAATATGCAGCTTTAATATTTTACGTTTTATCTTCAGGTAATGTACTGTTTCACTTCAACTATAGGGAGCTTGTTGTTATTTCCATTTTTTTCCCCTCTTGGTCCTTATGTTCTTGTTTGATATTACTTTACAGGTAGAATGAATCCCCGAAGATATTGTGATTTTTAGGTAAAGAGTTATATTTGTAAAGAATAAGGAAAATAACATAGTTACCATTTCTGGTACTCTTGGTTTCTTTATGTTTTATTGTCTATCCAGGTTTAGATCTCCTGTGATTTTCCTTCTGCCTGATGGACTTTCTTGAACACTCGGGGTTTTTTTGTTTTTGTTTTTTTCCTAATTTTTTATTTAAATTTTAGTTAGGGAAAAATGCAGTGCCGTATTGGTTTCAGGAGAATTCAGTGATTAACCACATATATGAGACACGTTGTGCTCATCACACGTGCCCTCCTTCATACTCATTCCCCCTTCTAGCCCCTCCCCACCCAATCCCCCATCAACCCTCAGTGTGTTCTCAGTCCTTAAGAATCTTATGGTTGGGTAGCCTCGATGGTTCAGGGATTTAGAGCGGCCCTTCAGCTCAGGGCCTGATCCTGGAGGCCCTGGATCAAGTCCCTCGTCGGGCTCCCCTGCATGAAGCTTGCTTCTGTCCTCTTGCCTCCTCTCTCTCTGTCTCTCTCTCTCTGTCTGCGTCTCTCCTGAATAAATAAATAAAATCTTTTAGAATAAAAAAAGAATCTTATGGTTTGTGTCCCTCTTTTTTCCCCCTTCCCATATATTCATCTGCTTTCTTAAATTCCAATATGAATGAGATCATACGGTATTTGTTTTTCTCTGACTTACTTTACTTAGGATAGTATACTTCCATCCATGTCATTGCAAATGGCAAGAGTCCATTCATTTTGATGCCTAAGTAGTTCATTGTGTATATACAACCATTTCTTCTTTTTTTTTAATTTATTTTTTATTGGTGTTCAATTTAACTAACATAACAGAATAACCCCCAGGGCCGGTCACCCATTCACTCCCCCCCCCCCCACCCTTCTCCCCCTTCTACCACCCCTAGTTCGTTTCCCAGAGTTAGCAGTCTTTACGTTCTGTCTCCCTTTCTGATATTTCCCACACATTCTTCTCCCTTCCCTTATATTCCCTTTCACTATTATTTATATTCCCCAAATGAATGAGAACATATAAGTTTGTCCTTCTCCGACTGACTTACTTCACTCAGCATAATACCCTCCAGTTCCATCCACGTTGAAGCAAATGGTGCGTATTTGTCATTTCTAATAGCTGAGTAATATTCCATTGTATACATAAACTACATCTTCTTTATCCATTCATTCTTTCGTTGGACACCGAGGCTCCTTCCACAGTTTGGCTATTGTGGCAATTGCTGCTATAAACATCGGGGTGCAGGTGTCCCGGCGTTTCATTGCATTTGTATCTTTGGGGTAAATCCCCAACAGTGCAATTGCTGGGTCGTAGGGCAGGTCTATTTTTAACTGTTTGAGGAACCTCCACACAGTTTTCCAGAGTGGCTGCACCAGTTCACATTCCCACCAACAGTGTAAGAGGGTTCCCTTTTCTCCGCATCCTCTCCAACATTTGTTGTTTCCTGCCTTGTTAATTTGCCCCATTCTCGCCGGTGTGAGGTGGTATCTCATTGTGGTTTTGATTTGTATTTCCCTGATGGCAAGTGATGCAGAGCATTTTCTCATATGCATGTTGGCCATGTCTATGTCTTCCTCTGTGAGATTTCTGTTCATGTCTTTTGCCCATTTCATGATTGGATTGTTTGTTTCTTTGGTGTTGAGTTTAATAAGTTCTTTATAGATCTTGGAAACTAGCCCTTTAATCTGATATGTCATTTGCAAATATCTTTTCCCATTCTGTAGGTTGTTCTTTTAGTTTTTTTTGACTGTATCCTTTGCTGTGCAAAAGCTTCTTATCTTGATGAAGTCCCAATAGTTCATTTTTTGCTTTTGTTTCTTTGCCTTCGTGGATGTATCTTGCAAGAAGTTACTATGGCCGAGTTCAAAAAGGGTGTTGCCTGTGTTCTTCTCTAGGATTTTGATGGAATCTTGTCTCACATTTAGATCTTTCATCCATTTTGAGTTTATCTTTGTGTATGGTGAAAGAGAGTGGTCTAGTTTCATTCTTCTGCATGTGGATGTCCAATTTTCCCAGCACCATTTATTGAAGAGACTGTCTTTCTTCCAATGGATAGTCTTTCCCTCCTTATCGAATATTCAGAAAAGACCCCGAATAGCCAGGGGAATTTTAAAAAAGAAAACCATATCTGGGGGCATCACAATGCCAGATTTCAGGTTGTACTACAAAGCTGTGGTCATCAAGACAGTGTGGTACTGGCACAAAAACAGACCACATAGATCATTGGAACAGAATAGAGAATCCAGAAGTGGACCCTGAACTTTATGGTCAACCATTTCTTCTTTATCCATTCACTACTCAAAGGACATTTGGACTCTCTTCATAATCGCTTCTCGGCCTTTTGGCTAAGATCAAGTGTGGACTCTCTTCATAGTTTGGCTGGTGTTGATAATGCGGATATAAACATCAGAATGTTTGAATCTGTATTTTTATATCCTTTGGGTAAATACTTAGCCAATAGTGCAATTGGTGGATCCTAGGGGTAGCTCTATTTTTAACTTTTTGAGGAACCTCCATACTGTTTTCCAGAATGGCTGTACCAGTTGCATTCCCACCAACAGTAGAAGAGGGATGTTGTTTTTTTGAATTTTTATTTGGCCTTTCTGATAGGTTGTGAGGGTGATATCTCATCATGGTTTTGATTTATATTTCTCTGGTGATAAGTGATGTTGAGCATCTTTTCATGTGTCTGTCTTCTTTGGATATCTTCTTTGAAAGAATGCCGGATGTCTTTGGAAAAAAATGTCTCTTCACGTCTCTGCCCATTTCTTAACTGGACTATTTGTTTTTTGCATGTTAAGTTTGATAAGTTCTTTATAGATTTTAGAACACTTTTTTTTTTTAAGCATTATTTATTTATTTGGGAGGAAGAGAGAGCAAGAGTGGAGGGGAGGGGCAGAGGGAGAGAGAAGTCCCAAGCGGACTCAGCTCTGAGTACAGAGCTGGACTTGGGGCTTGATCCCAGGCCTCTGAGATCATGACCTGAGCCTGAAATCAACAAATGAGCCACCCAGGGGCCCTGGAACATTTCTTGTAGTTGCTAATGAATTCTTTCAGCTCTCATATCAGAAAATGCTTTTTTTTTTTTGCCTTGGTTTTGTTTCAAGGGAGGTTTGCTGGTTTTTCTCGTATTCTTCAGACATGTTCCTCTACTGTGTTCTCACATCATTTCTAAGAGAAATGTGACATCATTCTCTCACCTTCTTCCTCTCTATGTGGTTTTTGTCTTTGTTTTTCCTCTAGCTGCTTTTTAAATGTTTCTCTTTATTCCTGGTTTTGAGCAATGTGATTGTGTTATCTCTTGATATTGTTTTCTTTATGTCTGTGTTTGGGGATCATTGAACTTCTTGGATCCGTTGTGTTTATGATTTTCATCAACTTTGGGAAATTTTTTACCACATTTCTTCAAATATTCCCCCGCCTCTATCTGTCCTTCAGTGATTCCTCTTACTTGTTTGTTTCACTGGTCGAAGTTGTCCCACAACCCACTGACACTCTTCATTCTCTTTAAATTCCTTTTTCTGTATGTGTTTCATTTTACATAAGCTTTTGTTGCTATGCTTGTTGTTCACTGATGTTTTTTTTCCGTGTTGTGCTAATCTAGTGCAGTGTAATTTTCATTTCAGACACTGTAGTCTTTATGTGTAGAAGTTTGATTTGAGTCTTTTTTTTTTATGTCTTCCCTCTTCCTATTCAAATGTTTTGAACATGAGGAATACAGTTGTAAACTATTTTAAAGTTCTCTACCACTGTAACATCCACATCTGTTCTAGGCCCATTTCAGTAGATGAATGATTTTCTGTATGGCTGGTTATTTCCTGTGTGTTTACCCTGTTTGTCAATCCTTCCTTCCTCTGTCATAGTTCTCCCTCCCTGCTCCAGGGCTGGAAGTCCTCTTAGCAGTACAACAGGCCTCCTCTTGTTTATCTCCCATCTCTGATTCCTGTCCTTCGTTTGCTTCAAGATCCATTCTTAAAAACCAGTGTTTCGTATATTTGTTTTTCAGTGTGCTTTCAGGAGGCAGGGTAAATCTGCTCCTTGTTCATCTTGGTTGGAAGCAGTCCTGACTCCTATATTTTTAGTCATAGTTAGAAACCTTTTCCCACATCTTGGTTATAGGGAAATTTCACCTATTTTTTTTTCTGTGTGGTTTAATATTTTATATTTAGATTAGTGATTCACTTGGACTTTTTCTTACATAGTATAAGGCATGGATTAGTTTGGTCCACGCCCAAATGACTATAGTTGCTCTAACAGTGTTATTAAAAATCAGTTCTGTGGATTGTTATATTGTATTATGATATCACGCATTCTCATGATATGTCATGTAATAACACAAGTCTATTTCTAGATTTTGTGCTCTATTCCATTGATCCATCTCCATCCATATGCCAATACAAACGCTTTTAATCATGAAGGTTGTGTGTTTTTTAAGTCTGGTAGGGGTTAGGCCTCCTAAACAGCTTCTTTTTTTTTTTTGGCGATTTTCCTAGTTCTTGATCTCCCTCCCCCCCCCCCCCCCCCCATATGAACTTTAGTGCTAGCTCACCTAGTTCCAGGAAAAAAGCTTTTGGTATTTTTGTTGGTATCACATATCTATAAAATAATGAGAGTAGGGGTGATTTACCTATTTGTATTATTGAGTTGACCTGTCCAGGAACAAGGAGCATCTTTTATTTGTTCTTTGAGGTTTGTTTTGTTTTTTTTTTTTTTTTTTTTTTTTCATTTATTTGTTTCAGTGTTGCTTCTGTGTCTTTCAGGAGTGTTTTTAAATGTTCCTAGGATAGATTTGGTACATTTCTTTCTTTTTTTTTTTTTTTTAAGATTTTATTTATTCATGAGACCAGAGAGAGAGAGAGATGCAGAAGAGACACAGGCAGAGGGAAGAAGCAGGCTCCATGCAGCCTGTCATGGGACTCGATCCCAGGTCTCCAGGATCACGCCCCGGGCTGAAGGCAGGTGCCAAACCGCTGAGCCATCCAGGGATCCCCTGGTACATTTCTTACTAACAGTTTTATCTTTTCTGTTACTCCATAAACTGTGTGCATGTTTGAATTCTGTCTTAGTCTAATAATGTAACAAAGGCTGTTGGGTTTTGTGTGTGTGTGTTTTTTTTAATGATTTTCTTTTTCTTCCTTGTGTTTAAGTTAAGTGATCTCTACATCCAACATGAGGCGAAAACTTACGACCCCAAGATCAAGAGTCTTATGCTCTTCCAGCTGAGCCAGCCAGGCTGTTGCTTTATATGTGTTGATTTTTGTATTCTCTTACCTAATAATATTCTTTTATTGAGTTGGTTTTGTTGTTGATTCTCTGAGTTTTCTGGATATAGTATATCACCTGCAAATAGAAATGGTTTTATTCTTTCTCTATTGATTAGTATGCCTCTAATTGTTTTTTTCCAGCTGGAGATAGTGAGCATTTTTGTCCTGTTCCAGGTCTTGCTGGGAAGGCTTCTAGTGTTTGTCCATTAAGTAAAACTCTGACTTTAGAACTGAGAGGACTGCATAAATATACCTGAGCATATAACCTACACATAAATGTGCTTGCATGTGATTGAGATGTCTATGTGTATCACTCATACTATGCGTATTAGGTAGGATATAAGAGTGTGTGTGTATACATATATTTGTGCTAGTGAAGTATCCATTCCTGTTTTCTTGAAGGTTTTTTTAAATCACGTATGTATTTTGAATATTGTTAAAGGTTTTTTCAGGCATCTTTGTGGAGGAAAAAAGTATTTTCTTAACCATATTAGAATGGCATATATCTTGAACATTTTGAGAGAAGTGTTTCCTTTGATAATAAATTGCCTTGCTTTCCTGAAGTGTCTAATGTTCATGGGCTGAAATGATAGCTTGGGTTGCTGTGCAATTCTGGGTCAAAATCTTTTTTCTTTCACAAGTCATAGGCAGTTGTCCAAGGGTTTTTTTTCAGGTGAGAAGTAGAATGGGTTACCAGGGTTGTTTTTTTTAACTACCAAGGCAGTTAGAGGGGTGATTTTTTCCCCACCTGTAACTTTTTAGAAGTTTTTCCTTTATTTTTTGGTTTTGGCATTTTATGAGGAAATTTCTAGATCTGTATTTCCCCCCCAATATTCTTGTTTGCAAATTGGATGGCCCCTTGTGAAGTGAAGGCTTATGCTATCCTTCAGCTCAGGTATCATTTACCATTCTGTCTTTGATTCTTTGTGTCCATCCTTCTTGTTTTCTCTTTCTGAAAACTTGAACCTATCACATATGGCTTTTGTATCTCAAGCTCTTTTTCCATCATTTCAATTTCTTGTTATCTGAGAGATTTCCTAAATTGCATATTCTGTGTCTCGTTTGTTATTTAAGCCTCTTGGAGTTTTAAAAAATTCAATAATTTAATTTAAATTATTTAATCTTTAATTTCTAAGTAATCTTTGCTGACTGCTTTTGGAGAATGTTCTCCTTTTATGGAAGAAGTATCCTTCTTAATTTATTGAAAAATGTAAATCGTTAGAAAAAATGTAAGTTGTTTTCTTTATGAAAATTGATTCTATCATTGTTGAGCTGCTCATCTTGATGCTTATCTTTTATTTACACGTTTTCCTCCTCAATTAGCTGATGATTCTTGATTTTTTTCAGTTTTTGAGAGAAAAATTACTACTAGCTAACATGAATATACTCAATAATGACCCCTTTTCGCTCTTTTCTTTATGGAGGGGATATGACTGCAGAGCTCTGGAAGTTAATGGATTAGGGAAATATATTTAGATAGACATCACTTCAGCTTTTTTCTTCGTTTTCCGTTTTTTTTTATTGTTAAATTACACATTATGTAAAGTTTACTATTTTAACTATTTTACAACATACAGTTCATGGCATTAAGTACATTCACATTGTTGTGCAACCATCACCACCATCCAATATGGAAAACGTTCTCATCTTGCAAAACTGGAACTCTGTCTCCATTAAATAATTAACTTCCCACCCTGCCTCGCCTCGCCCCTGGCAACCATTGTACATTATGTAGCTATGATTATGACTGCTCTAAGTACCTCACCTAAATGGAATCATGTAGTATTTGTCTTTTTGTAACTGGTTTATTTCACTGAGGATTATGTACCCGGTGCTAGAATCTTCTTCCTTTTTAAGGCTGGATTTTACTCCATTGTACATAAAGACCACATGTTACTTGTCTCTTGATATGTTGATGGACACTTGGATTACTTTTGCATTTTGGCTGTTGTGAATAATGCTGCAACAAGCATGGGTGTATAAATACGTTTGAGACCCTGCTTTCAGTTCTTTTAAGTATATACCCAAAAGTGGAATTGCTGGATCATATGGTAATTTTATCTTTAATTTTTGAGGAGCTCTCATGCCTACAGTGGCTGCATCAGTTTGCATTCCACCAACAGTGTACGAGGGTTCTAATTTCTTCCAACATGTGTTTATTTCCTGGCTTTCTGGTATTAGACCATCTTAAGAGATGGCAGGTGGTAACTCATTGTGGCTTTGATTTGCATTCCCTCATGACTAGTGATGTGGAGGATTTTCCCACGTGCTTATTGGACACCTATGTGTTGTCTTGAGAAATGTCTGTTCAGGTCTTTTGCCCATTTTGAATCATGTAGGTATCTGTTGTTGGGCTTTAGGAGTTCTCTCTATATTGTGGTATGAATCCCTTACCAAATACATAGTTGGCAGAAATTTTTCCCATTTTCTAGGTTATCTTTTTCTTCTGTGGATTGTGTCTCCTTAGGCACAGAATCTGTAGGCACCACCCCTGTTTTGAACCGGTCAAAAGTTGGGAGACATGGTTAAGTCGGTTTGAGTCGCTTTCCTCTGAGTGTAGTTCTCTGAGAGCTGCCTTCAGGAAGATCACCCATGTTCAACACAGATGGAGTTAATGTGTGTGTCCTGGTTTTGCCCAAGACACTCTTGGATTGCACCCATATTCCTTCCGGTTTAAACATTTATCACAGACTGAAGTCTATTTGGCCAGTGAATGTGTGACCACCACCTCCATGTGGAGGCCTGAAGTATGTTGCACTCTTCCATGTGTATGGCCGCGGTGTCCACGGCCAAGAGGTTTTCACAGCCAACTGTCATCTGGCTGCTCTGGGTACCAAAATGGAGCTGCTGCTCGGGCTCCTCAGGTGCTCCTGTGGTTACTTGCTCTTCACCTCGGCTGCCAGCAGGGATTCTGGGCCCTCTTGATGGGCCTGGGATTCTCAAGGGCAGCCCGCAGTCCACTCTTGCTGGCGCCCAGTGTGTGCTGAGTGTAAAGCCCTGCCTTCAGCAGCTCCGGGTTTTCGTCTTCTCCTCAACTCCTTGTGTCAGGAGTCTCCTCAGAGAAATTCCTGCCCAGGGAACAGCCTTCGTGTTCCAAGATTCTGTTTTTGTATTTCTTCAAATTGGACTTTTAGGGGGGTTTGGTTTTGTTTTGGGAGCAGGGAGGTAACTGTGCAGTTTATTCTCCTGAATGAGAATCATCTTGTACTGTAGAGAGCTGCCCTAAGAAAGGGTCCCGCCGCCCTCTTCCTCCTACCAGCCTCTTCAGTGTCGCTGCTTGCCACTGTTCCTGCCGTTGGTATGTTCACACCTCTGCATCTTCTTTCCCCCTCAGTCCTACAGGCAGACCCCCATCAAAGGTGCTGAAGGGAAGGTCCAGGGATCAAATGCCTGTTTATCCATGTTGTGTTTCCTTGCCAGACCAGAAGCTTACTGAGGGCAGGAAATGCTATTTTATTCATCTTAATGTCCCCAGAACTCAGTTCAGTTGCAAAACTCTGGAACTGAACCAACAAGAACTCTGGTTTTCTGGTTGGGGGTTTGGTTTCTTAGGGGTCATGTGAAAACCAAGAGGCAGTGTGTTTCCACTGTGGTTTGTTTTCATTCAGGGTCTAACATACAGTCAGGTTTTCAATGTTTACAGGTGGCTTTATCAGTGAACTTGGTAAGCTCCTATGCACGCACACCTCTTCCATGTTACTATTTTCCAACGCAATGCCATTACAGGGGCCAGTGTCGTTCAGGGACGTGGCTGGTGGACTTCACCCAGGAGGAGTGGCAGCAGCTGGAGCCCAATGAGAAGACCATCTACAGGGATGTGATGCTGGAGAACTACAGCCATCTCGTCTCCGTGGGTGAGAAGAGCTTGCTGTCTGGGTTGCTGCCCCGGGGGGTGGGGTATGAGGGGCAACTGCCTATTTAATTTTTCCCTCAGGTTGAAGAATAAGTGATAGGACCTTTTCACTCCTTTTGGGCACCAGATAGGGTATTTGTACGTTTGCCTCCATTGAAGCATTCTGACTTTGCAAAGGTGCGAAACTGGCCCATTTTATCCTGTAGCCTCTAGGCCTCTGGGACAGGATCTCAGACTCAGAGTTCAGAGAGCCCAGCAGCCCATCTGAGTCTGCCTCTGTTCTCACAGGGTATGACAGCACCAAACCGAAAGTGATCCTCAAATTGGAACAGGGAGAGGAGCATGGGTAGCTGAAGGTGAACTGCCATGTCAGAGTCATCTGGGTAAGTTAGCATGGTATTGTTGTGAACATGGTCACACCCCGAGCCTCTGCCTCTCGTGCTTCAGCGACACATCCCAGGGCACAGGCAGCACGTTGCTCCCTCCAGTGCAGCAGGCAGGCTGTTCTCCTGATTTTACATTTGATGTACACCTGAAGGCATTTTCCGTGCCAGCTAATGCCAAGGATCCAGTCACTTCCTCCTGCGTTCTTAGTAACTCACCTACTCGTGAGAGTACAGAATTCCGTTGTTTGCAGGCATTCAGAAGTCTAAGAGAAAAATGAACTTGAGGCTTTCTCATTCGTTCTTTTTGTCTTCCATTTTCATTCTTCTTTGCTGTGAAGTGCCTCAGGCTGGTTTTCTGCCTGTTTTCACTCCCTTCTCTGTGCCAAGTACCACTCAGATACCAAAACCTGTCCCCTCCCTGAGCTGGTTGAGGGCGGAGGGCGGCCACTGCCGTGCCATGGGTGCATCTGTGTGCTGTTGGGCAGTGATGAGTACAGGCCTCTAAGCCAGTCCTCCCGTGGTGATGATGTTGAAAACTGGCCCCCCGTGCTTCGGAGCCCAAATATAACTTGAAGACAGTTGGGGATAAAGAGGAATAAGAGCTTTGTTGCTGGGACAGCTGGGTGGCTCAGCGGTTGAGCGTCTGCCTTTGGCTTAGGGTGTAATCCCGGTTCCTGGATCAAGTCCCACATCGGGCTTCCTGTGAGGAGACTGCTTCTCCCTCTGCCTATGTCTCCGCTTCTCTCTCTCTCTGTCTCTCATGAAAAAATAAATAAAATCTTTTAAAAAATAATAATAAAGAGCTTGTTGCTTTGTCAGGCAGAGGAGGCTGCAGTGGGATGTGGCCTTCACAAACTGCGAGGAAGGGGTTTGAGGTGGGGGGTTATAGGGAAATAGAGGATCTAGCCGGTTTCACAGGAATTGTCTATATGCTGCCAGCCTTAGCAGTTGTTTTCAGGGTGGAGCCAGGTCCTGAGACCACAAGCTAAGAAGGATGGTAAGGAAGGTTTGCAGGAGTGAGAGAAAAGCGTACTTTAAAATCCAGCTTTGGGATGCCTGGGTGGCTCAGCAGTTGAGCCCCTTCCTTTTGGCCCAGGGCATGATCCTGGAGTCTGGGATCAAGTTCCACATCAGGCTCCCTGAATGGACTCTGCTTCTCCCTCTGCCTGTGTCTCTGCCTCTCTCTCTCTGTGTCGCTCATGAATAAATAAATAAAATCTTTTACAAAATTAAAAAAAAAAAATTAAAAAATAAAATCCAGCTTTGCTGCAGCATCGGTGCAACCATCTTGATTTTTGTTCAGCTTTGTGCTTTAAGCGGTTTCGGTGTGGCAGAGCGGCAATGAGTGAGGCCTTCTTCTTTTCCCCCTGCATTCCTTTGTGTTCCCACGCCTGCAGCCACCAGGGATATGCAGGGAGTGTTCACTCATAAGTAAGGTTAGCCCCCAGGACCCCGTTGGCCATTCTTTTTTGAAAAGTTCTGAGTGTATTGATCCTCATGAAAAATCCTCACAATCACTTCAGATAAAGTCACTGCAGAGTCATTACTTCTGTCTTCCAGTCTCAGGCTCACCATTTGCCAGCAGTCCCCCTGACTTTTCTTCGTCCTGCTCTTGCGTTCTCTCAGTGTTTCCTGAAGGTCTTTTTCTTCTTGTATAAGCCATGTCTTGTGAGTCTGTATTTGGTTCCCTTTTTTTGGTATAATCCAAGGAATCCTAGATCATGCCAAAGCCTGTTGTCTTGCCACCACCAGAATTTCCTATTCCAAATAAAAAGCTGACGCGTGCTGTGGTCTTGTACGCTGTGGCTAGTTGTTCCCAAATTACTGTGGCCTTCCTGGGACGAAGAACATCAGTGATCATTTGTGTCTCCTGAAGTTGTCTCTCGGTTGTGAACTTCCTGGATGGCATAGTTCGTGGGTCATTCATGATGACCTCTGAGCTTCAAACAACTAATAGAGGAAAGGAGCCTGTTTTCCGTTCTTTAGTTTTCTTCAGGTCCCTTAAAAAGGTTGCTGTTTCTTATCTTTTGTGAAATGCTTTAAAAAGTTCCTGCATATTCTTAATTTCTTCTGACATCATCGTAAAGGATATTTTCTCATACCTGGATTACAGTGAATCCTAGTTGAAAATTGCAAAGGCTGTTCATCTGAAATATCCACTTGATTTAACACTGGGCTGACAGGATGAGCCTGTCTTTCTTCTGTGTCTTCTGAAATAGAATTTATATTCTCTTTTCAGGTCCCAACCAATATGATGCGATGTTGCCCATCAAAATTCATGTCCTGTTTCCCCAGACTCTTGTTAAATCCCATTTTGTCTAGATTTCAAGACTATCATAGTCCCTCCACATGCACTTTTCTTACTCAAATTGATTTCTTTCCTTCTTTTTTTGTACTTATAAAGAGATAACAATATATACTTGAAATTAATATAACACTGTATGTTAATTATATTTGAATTTGAAAAATAAATTTAAAAAATTTAAAAACCGGGATCCCTGGGTGGCGCAGCGGTTTGGTGCATGCCTTTGGCCCAGGGCGCGATCCTGGAGACCCGGGATCGAATCCCACGTCGGGCTCCCGGTGCATGGAGCCTGCTTCTCCCTCTGCCTGTGTCTCTGCCTCTCTCTCTCTCTCTCTCTCTGTGACTATCATAAATAAATAAAAAATTAAAAAAAAAAAACTTTAAAAAAATAAATAAATAAATAAATAATAAAAAATTTAAAAACCTACCCCAAAAGAAATATCAAGGCTCAGAAAAACACAGATGCATAACAAAATTTACCATTTTAACATTTTTAAGCATACAGTTCAAAGATAATTAACTATATTCACATTATTGTGCAATAGAACCTCTAGAACTTTACCCTTAAAAGTTCACCTCTAAAAAAAAAAAAAGTTCACCTCTTATTTAAGCTTTCCTTAATTGCTCATTCACCACATTTGTCTATTCCTTCTCTTGATCCCCATTCCACAGTTACCACAAAAGTTAGATATGATTGTGTATTTGTTACTTGAGCCTTTCTCTACCTGAATTAAAGTCTCCCAAAGAGTAAGGATCTTTTCACTCTGCTTTGATATGTGACATATTGAAGGCATTCTGTAGATTTTTCACAGACTGAAAACCTAGGGATGAAAGCCCTTTATTACTGATCGGTTGAGACATAATTTATCCTCAACTGGGGATTTGATAAAATGGGGATGGTGGGGATGCCTGGGTGGCTCAGCAGTTGAGTGTCTACCTTCAGCTCTGGGCGTGATCCAGACTATCCAGGGTCTGGGGATCTGGGGATCGAATCATGCATTGGGCTCCCTGCAGGGAGCCTGCTTCTCCCTCTGCCTATGTCTCTGCCTCTCTCTCTGTCCCTCATGAATAAATAAATAAAATCTTAAAAAAAAAACAAAAAACAGGATTAAGGTGGTACCTGAAAGCACCCCATTTGATCAGTTAGGAAGTACTTTAGCTTCTAATCACAGAGTCCAGGAAAACTAGGAAATGTAGCCATACCCTTCTCAGATACCGGGTTTAGTTAGGAAAGGGGAACATGGCTGCCTGGGTTGTTCAGATGGAGCTTTCATATAGAGTACTTACTTTCAAGTATGTGTTACATGCAATTTTGTAATCATGCTATTTTAAAAATTAATGGAAGTTAAGTGGGTAAGAAGTGATTTGATAAATCTTTTAAAGCTTCCCCTGAACTATAAACAGATGTTAAGTATAGCTACTGCTGGAAGCCATATTGGTGAATAAGAGCATGAGTACAGGCTGGTGGTTGGAAATAAATGGGCATAGCCTGGCTTCCTGTAGCAGAAGGTATTTTGGAAGATTGGTGAAATGATAGTTTGAATATATTTGTGAGTCCAGGTAATGAAAAATCTTACTGGTAAATGATAACTTCTGTTTTTTGTTGTTGTTCTTTTTGTTTTTGTTTTTGTTTTTTTGTTTTCCTGTTGGTATTTGGAACTTTGGGGCCCAGGAGTAGTGTAAATTTCTGAGCACAGAACAGTTGGTGTTGCACTGATTGTGGATGAAGACAGCTAACAGTAGCTCTGAGGCTCCAAAAATTTGTGAGAGACATAGAAATAAAAGTTAATCCTGTAGGGGCAGCTTTAGAAATCTGTGATTTAAGGTTTTACACTAAACAAAATCTGCACCTATGCAACTCTTGCTGGTTTTCAGGACTCAGTGTTGTGATGTGACTGATATGAAATTTAAGTCAGCAAATTGAAAGAAAATCGATGGTGTTTGTTTTTTATCATATACTGTTCTGAGAGATTTACATGCACTCAGTTGGTCCTTTCCCAGTGCTGTATTTTGGGCACATTTCAGCTGTGTGAAGCTGCAGCACAGTTAAATAACTTGCTCAAGACCCAGCCAGTAGTACATTGGAGATGGATCTGAATCGAGGTAGCCTCATCTCTGCTCTTTTAGCCACCTACTCTGTTGTGCAAACAGGTGCAGTTAGGGTTGAGTCAGCCATGGGAACACTTCTGAAAGCTGATGTTAGTGGCTTGGTCTCTTGTCATCTGGTCCCATCTTACATTTCCTTTGGATATTTATATGCCTAGATATCTGCTTCCAGGTAAATGTGAACAAGGACTGGGGAGTTGGAGCCCTGGTTGTAGGATTATCTCTAAAGATGAGGAGATAGGAATTTGTAAAATGTTTATTTGGATTTATGTGCAGAATAGAAAGACAGATTTTGAAGGGTGTGGGCCAGTGAGGATGTCATCATAGTAATCTTAGTATGAAGTAGTACTTCACAGTTTAATATAATTGCTATCTCTTACTGCCAGTGTAATCCATACTTGGATGTTTTCTTTGAACATTCATGCATCAATTGCTCTTGCTCTCTCGCTGAACTGACGTAGTCAAGAGACCTCCCATTTCTGCCTTAATCTGTGCTCTTACAGTGATGTTGCCCTCTGCTCACCAGTTCTTGGGTTTATCTCACCTTTTCTACCAGTTTTGAACATGTTTGTGAAGTAACAAAGGTACTTGTGTTCAGTGTGAGTTTACTATCCCTTTTTTTTCTAGTGCTGAGTCCTGTCCCCCGTCATCCATTCCCTGTGCCTACCCCACCCCACTCCCATGTGTGTGTGGGGGTCTGTCTTATGTGACAAATCAAGGGGAAAGGGGGTCTGTATACTTGTGATGATTTTTATTTGTGGAGATTGGCTGTAAAGCCAGAGTCAGCTCCACAGTAGGGCACTTGAGTAACACTCCCATTTGATACCTGTGTGTTCAGATTCTCAAAATTTGTTTAATTTTATTCCTTTGTAGAAGTCTGGAAGGTTGATGACCTGATAGAGAGAATCCCAGGAAATGAAGAAGAACATTCAAGGCAAGCTATTTCTGTCAATGACAAAACCCTGATTGAAGAGAGAGAGAATGTATTTGATAAAACATATAATGTGGAAACAAGCCTTGTTCCTTCAAGCATAATATCTCATACTTGTGTCTCATGTGGAAAGAATTTAGAATCTACTTCAGAATTAATTATTAGTGATGGAAGCTATGCAAGAAAGAAACCTGATGAGTGTAGTGAATGCGGGAAGATGTACCATGGAGGGAAACCCTATGAATGTAATCAAAATGGGGAAAGCTATTCTCAAAATGAAGAAAGTATTCTTCAGAAAATTAATATTTTGGAGAAACCCTTTGAATATAATGAATGCATGGAAGCCTTAGACAATGAAGCTGTTTTCCTTGCTCATAAGAGAGCTTATATAGGGGAAAAGCCCTATGAATGGAATGACTCTGGGTCAGACTTCATCCAGATGTCAAGTTTTAATGTATACCAGAGATCACAGATGGAATTGAAGCCCTTTGAATGCAGCGAATGTGGAAAATCCTTCTGTAAAAAGTCAAAATTAATCATACATCAAAGGGCCCATACAGGGGAGAAACCTTATGAATGTAATGTTTGTGGGAAATCCTTCAGTCAAAAGGGGACTCTCACTGTCCATCGGAGATCACACTTAGAGGAGAAGCCCTATAAATGTAACGAATGTGGGAAAACCTTCTGTCAGAAGTTACATCTCACCCAACACTTGAGAACTCATTCAGGTGAGAAGCCCTACGAATGTAATGAATGTGGGAAAACCTTCTGCCAGAAGACCCATCTCACCCTACACCAGAGGAATCATTCAGGAGAAAGACCCTATCCTTGTAACGAATGTGGGAAATCCTTTTCCCGCAAGTCTGCCCTCAGTGACCATCAAAGAACGCATACAGGAGAGAAACTTTACAAATGTAATGAATGTGGGAAATCCTACTACCGAAAATCTACCCTCATTACACATCAGAGGACACACACAGGAGAGAAACCCTATCAGTGCAGTGAATGTGGGAAGTTCTTCTCTCGAGTGTCATACCTCACTATACATTACAGAAGTCACTTAGAAGAGAAACCCTATGAATGTAACGAGTGTGGGAAAACCTTCAATTTAAATTCAGCCTTCATTAGACATCGGAAGGTACACACAGATGAGAAACCCCACGAATGTAGTGAATGCGGGAAACTCTCTCAGTTCTCATATCTCACTGACCATCCTACAGCTCCTTTGGGAGACAAACCCTATGAATGTAATGAGTGTGGGAAAATCTTCCTTGACAGTTCAACCTTCAATGGGCACCAGTCGCTTCCAAAAGGGGAGAAATCCTATGAATGTAACATCTGTGGAAAATTATTTTCTGAGTTGTCTTACTACACAATACATTACAGAAGTCATTCTGAAGAGAAACCCTATGGGTGCAGTGAATGTGGGAAAACCTTCTCCCATAATTCATCCCTCTTCAGACATCAAAGAGTGCACACAGGCGAGAAGCCCTATGAGTGTTATGAATGTGGGAAGTTCTTCTCTCAGAAGTCCTATCTTACCATCCACCACCGAATCCATTCGGGAGAGAAGCCCTATGAATGTAGTAAATGTGGGAAAGTCTTCTCTCGGATGTCAAACCTCACTGTACACTATAGAAGCCATTCAGGAGAGAAGCCCTATGAATGTAATGAATGTGGAAAAG
>NW_023330653.1:0-70243 GCF_011100685.1 Canis lupus familiaris | reverse complement strand
ACTGTGTCATGGGTGACTAAGGTCCCAACAAGCAAAGCAACTTGCCCAGGTTACCAGCAATGGACTCCAACAGATCCCGGAAGAGAACATAATTCATTTTTCTTTCCTCCCTGTGATCATTTCACAAGCACCTACTGTGTGCTAGGCCTTGGACTGGTATCTTACAAAGGTGCCCCCGGCCCAGGCTGGGGAGAAGGAGGAGGAATTCCTTCTGGGGTTGGTAGTGAGAAGCAGAGAAGCCACTTCAGGCAGAAGGAACAGCCAGAGCAAAAACACCCAGCTAATGAACTCATTACATCCAAGGCCAATTCCAGGAAACAGTGAGGTAGGCCTGTGGGGCTTGTACATGGTACCCGAGAGGCAGTGGGGGGTTCACATTCTCAGTGCCTTGGGCACCATGCATGTAGGCTCGTGCTGAATGAAGACAGAGGGAAATGAAGCCTTGGGGAAGGGGTTTTCCAGGCAGGCATGAGGGAGCAGAGCAGGAGGCCAGAGTGTTCTAGGCAGAGGACACGACAAAGCAAAAGTCTAGAGGAGGAGTAACAGCAATTAAGCACCTTTAAATGAATGGCTAAATGAAGGCATGGCCTTTATTGATCATATTCATGCTGCCTGACTTTCCTGGAGCCAACAGGGCAGGGACCAGAGTGCCCTGCCCCATGCGGGTAATGGCCCAGGCTGTGCAGAGGTGAAAGCACAGAGAGGACTCCACTTGCCCACAGGCCCAGCTTCCCTCCCCTGAGGCAGTGCCTGTGGCTGATGACAGTGTGCTCCTTGAGCACAAGGTCTGGCCACCTGAGCAGGCACGAGTGGGTGTGAGTCCAGGGAGCCTTCGCCAATCTTTGCCCTTCTGATCTTTGCTCTGGGAGCTGGGTGGCTCAGCCCTCAACAATGCGCTGCTGAAAATCTGACCAGTAGCTCATGGGGAAGGGTGTGGGTGTGTGTAGGGGGCTCCCAGGCCACCTCGAACACCCTTCCTTTCCTTCACTCTTGATTCTGGAACCTTTGTCCGTGGCCTCAGACTCCCTGGTGCCACCATTCTGGCATGTGACCTTCTTGGGTCTGGTAGGGGTTTTAGACCTAGATTGTGTGTGTCCTTGTTCCTTCCATAGCTGCAGGGTCACTCCCTTGATGGCCATGTCCTCTTCTCCTGGTCACTCCCTATGCACCACACATGCGGCACCACTCTGTGAGGGCCACGTACACTGTAGGTATTTAGCAAAGACTAGCTTTCCTATGGTGGCATCCCTATACCCAGAGATAGTACTCAGAAGTGTTTGCCCACCACACGTTTTTCGCTTCCCTAGCTCCAGCTCTGCCCTTAAGGCACCCTTACTCCTAGCTACACCAATGGGAGTCATGTCAGTCCCTTCCCGCATGAGACCAAGGCCTGGGTGGCCGAGGGCCAGGAGGAAGGGGGGAGGACAAAGCCCGAGAGTCCCCTCTGGGTCTCTGGCTCCCCAGCCTGCCTCCAAACTAAGGCTTCACACTGTGTCCAAGAGCGCCCTCAGCGCTCCCCATCGGCTCTCCCAGCTGCCTGCGTTCCCCAGAGCAGAGGTGGGTCTGGGGAGACTGTGGACTCCGGAACCCTTGTACCTGTGCTCAAAGGTCAGCCATTTTGGAAAGACCTCTTCCCTAAAGAACTCAATCTTTAATCATTAGGCAATGGCCAGCTAGTATGGGGCTGCCCAAGAGCCCTGTGTGGGCTTTAAAATAAAATGTGACAATAGTTGCTCCTGCTCAGTGCCCCAGAGCTGTGTTGGAAGAGAATTATAAGTTGCCTGGGATAGCTGGCTCTGTCCACGGCACAGAGCTCAGCAGGCCCAGGGGCCACAGGGCTGCAGGGAGCCCCTGCTTGTCTCATCTTACAGGGCCCCAGGCTTTCAGTTTCAGAGCATCCCAAGGGCCTGGCTCCAGGGCCCACCACCAGCCTACATGTCTACTGGGCTTGGAAGTGGTCCCCTGGGAGTCTGGGGGGGAATCTGAACTCTGCAGAGGATGTGGAGCATGTGAACTTGGTCTCAGATTAGAATAATAATTCCAGCCCCCACATAGCAAGTGTCCACAACCTACCAGGCCCAGAGCTAACACTTGATGTTCTTTTTTTTTTTTTTCAAGATTTTATTTATTTATTCATAGAGACACACACACACACACACACACACACACACAGAGAGAGAGAGAGAGAGAGAGAGAGGCAGAGACACAGGCAGAGGGAGAAGCAGGCTCCATGCAGGGAGCCCGATGTGGGACTTGATCCCTGGTCTCCAGGATCACACCTCAGGCTGCAGGCTGTGCTAAACCGCTGCACCACCGGGACTGCCCAACACTTGATGTTCTTTAAGTGACAGGCTTCCCACAAAGCCCTTATGACGTGGGCACCAACAGTAGCCCATTTCACAGGAGGGGAAACTGAGGTCCAGGGAGGCTGAATGACATGCCCAGGATACAACCAAACTGAGCCTCACACCCCACACGGCTCTGAATTCCAGACCAGACTTCACAGCCGCCAGGACAGGAGCAAGGGTGGGACATTTGGGAACTGGCCTAGGTGAAGCCAGACCAATGATGGTGTTGAGGCACTGGCAGCTGGCCAGGGTAGGACAGAGCTCCCTCTCCAGAGGCTTCTTCCCCAGAGACAAAGACTTGTACGGACCTTGCCTGTGTGGCTCCATGGGCTGGGTCTTCAAGGGACAGCGGGAGCCTGGGAAAACACTGGTAGCACCCTGGTGGGCTGCCTCAAGGTTGACCTTCTGGGTCCTGCCACCTCCCTCAGAGCCCACCCAGAGGGGACATCCTGGCCCTCCCTGCCTGCTCTGATTTCGCAAGATGCTTCCTGCACGACTTCGAAGCTGTGTGAGGGCAGGTGCTCACATAGGAGCCCTGCCCGACCCCATGTGCCCTCACACCTCACCCCTCGGGCCCACAGGGGATGCCTGGGCCCTGCCAGACCTACAAGGCTGGGCCTGCCCCCTGCAGCACAAGGCCCCGCTGCCTGGGCCCTTGCCTGAATCATCTCTGGAATTTGCCTTGGAAAACTCCTGGTTCCTGCTGACGGGTGAGGGCTGAGCCAGGCCTGCACTTGTTCCTGGGCTCAGGGTCTCAGGCACACCGCTGGGAAAGCCTGATGGGCATCTGACTTGTCACTTGCTCTGTTACTCGTTCCCATTCTCTCCTCCCTGTTTCCTCTCTGGCTCATGCAGATATACTGGTAAAGAGGCCATGCGTTCATATTTCCATCTCCACAAACGGTAACTCCAAAGGACTTCTGCACTGACCTTGTTGTTGGTAATCAGCAAGGGACCCACACTTTTTTATCTAGTCCTACTCCGTGCAGAGAGTGGAGGAGAGGCAAAAAGGGGAGGGGAAATCCTGACGTGGGCTAGTGTGCCCCCACTCTGTGCTGGTGGGGGCTATTGCTACCAGGTCACAGCACTTCCGGCTGAGCCTGGAAGGATACAGCTCAGAATCCTGCTTGACGTGCTTTCAGGGAGCCATCAGTCGAAACCCATTTATCTTTCTGCAGCCCACCTCCTGCGGAGGATTGAGGCCAGGGTCAGGCCAGGGCTTCTGTGCAAAGCTATCCTTGTCCTGTCCCACCTCACACTGCCTGTGCCCTGATTTCTTTGTCCTCGTTCTGACGCCTAACACAGGGTGGGGAGAGGGCAGACAGGATCGTCTGTCTTCGCATCTCAGGTTCCTGTGAGGCAATGATGGCCTGGTTAGGGACTTGGCCCCAAAGTGGTGCAGTGCCTTTAGCCCAGAGGCACCTGGGCTGCTACATCTGAGCACTCTCCACGGCTGCCTCTGTCTGGGAACCTGAGACCCATGCCTGATGCATGTCATCTCAGAGTTGCCCTGGGGCCCAGAGAACACAGGTCCACTTGCCTCCTGCTCCCTGGGCCCTCACTGTGCATACCCTCCCAGGCTGAGGCCAAGACCCTGACCACTGACTTGCCTTTTGTAGTCATTCAAACACATGAATTAGCACCTACTGAATGTCAGAGCCCCTGGCAGGGGTCAAGGGCCTCCCTGAGTGGAAGTAGTGTATCCCTGACTCAAGGAGCTGATGATCTACAGGGAAAAGAGGAGTGTTCCTAGATGGTTTTTTTTTTTTTAATTTTTTAAAAGATTTTATTTATTTACTCATGAGACACACACACACACACACACACACACACACACACACAGAGAGAGAAAAAGAGAGAGAGAGGCAGAGACACAGACAGAGGGAGAAGCAGGCTCCCTGCAGGGAGCCTGATGTGGGACTCGATCCTGGGTCTCTAGGATCACACCCTGGGCCAAAGGCAGGCGCCAAACTGCTGAGCCGCCCAGGGATCCCCCAGATGGGTTTTTGAGAAAGTATTATGATCAATCAGGTGGGAGGTCAGTCCCAGCACTGCCACTCAGGCCTCAGTTTTCTTGTCTGTAGCATGAGGATTACAGTAATAACATCGTAACACCTGCCTCAAAGACTTACGTAAGGATTAAACAAGATAATTTATTCCATCTTTCAACATTACTTGTTGAGCCCTTACTGTATGCCAAGGCTTGCATTCAACTCAAGGGATGTGATTGCTCTCTTAGAGCTGATGGTCAGAGGGAGAGCAAACAAATCACCAGGAAAAGACTAGACAGAGTGAGCAGAACCCAGAAGGGGGAAGCCTAGGTAGTGTGAGAACCAGAAGAACTCCTAACCCCACCTAGAAAATCAAAGAAGGCTTCCTGGAGGAGGTGACTCCTGAGGGAGGAGAGTGAATAGCCAGGCTTAGGGAGAAAGGTGCTCCAGGCAGAAGGAGCAGCCTGAACAAAGGCTAAGCAGTGACGATGGTGCACATGAAAGTGTCTAGCAGTGGGCTTCAGCGTTTGTTTAAAAAAATATAAGGCAGGAGAAGGGCCTAGACAGAGTGTCCTAGGTGCTGGATGTGGGACAGATGAACTGGGTCGGGTGTGTCCAGGGAGCTGCATTATTTACTGTCCCAGCTATAAAATATTTACACGGGCTTCCTGATGATTTATGGTGTTTGCTTTCCTACCTCCGGGCTCCTGGCAGGTAAACCACGTGCCCTAGAGCTCACCCTGGGAGGAGTCCTGAGCTGCTGGCGCCAAGCACCTAACTGGGCCAAAAGGAGGGCTCTGGTCCAGCAAGCCAAACTGTTCGGCAACTCTGAGTTCTAATGAAGTGTGGGACCCACAGGCCTGAAGCTCCTACCCAAGTCCCCAGGACAGAGCCAGGAATCCAGGGTGACAGAGGTCTAGGCTGCCAGGAGAGGCAGGCCTAAGAGTGGTCCAGTGCTCACAGGCTGTGTGGTCTTAGGCAAGGTGCTGGGCTTTTCTCACCCTGTTTTCTCCCCTGTAAAATGGGGTTAAGAGTAGTGCAGTGTTTTGAGGACATTGAGATCACATGGCACAGGCTGTGAGCTCAGTGACAGAAAGCTTGAAATTCCTACATGTTTCATTAAATGTCTGCAAAAGATAATATTAGGACAACTTGTCAACTGTAGCATACCTCAACTCTTATAAAGTGATTCAAAAAGTGTTTTATATGGGAAGCGGGTACATTGTAACCTGCTTGGCTTAAGAGCAGAGCCTGCAGAAACCTTAAAAGGGTCTGACCTTGGTTTTCATGGGAGGGAGACCAGCCTCCTTTGCTCAGCACCTTTCTTGGAATCTTTCTAGAAAGTGGCCCAGTAAAAAAAAAAAAAAAAAAAAAAAAAAAGAAAGTGGCCCAGTTTCCTGTTCAATAGTCTGGGGTGGGGGTGGGGGGACTCGGGTAGACCTCTGTCCAGGCCAGAAGGTACCTCTTATTCCTCTCAGCCAGAGAGCTGGAATCACTCCTGGCCCTGTGGGTGGGAGGTCTAAGCCATGGCTGATGGGCTCTCAGGCTCATGCAGATCAGGCTATGGGGAAGCGTGAGCACACGACCAGGTGGGCTCCAACCTGGGACAGCAGGGTGGACAGGACATTAGCTGAGCAGGGATGCTGAGGTCAGCAGATTCCTGAAAGAGGCTCCTGGAGAATCTTTGTCCAGTTGTGGATGTGGACCAGTGTCTTCTTCCAGGCTGAACTTCTTAGCCCAGCCTGACCATCCTCACAAATCAGAAGGCCACAGAGGATCAGAATTGGGACCAGAATTTGGAAAT
Source organism: Canis lupus familiaris (assembly GCF_011100685.1). Classification (NCBI taxonomy): domain Eukaryota; kingdom Metazoa; phylum Chordata; class Mammalia; order Carnivora; family Canidae; genus Canis; species Canis lupus. The sequence goes on along the minus strand of NW_023330653.1, from coordinate 64,100 downwards.
TATACCCTTGTTCTAAGAGTCATGGTCTCTCCTCAGAGACCATCTGATCTGACCCCCCATCATAGTGCACAAAAGAGGAATGTGCATATTCTGATCTGTTTGCCTTCCCCAGCTCTCAGGTTCCTGTGAGATCTTTGTCTATGGAAGGGGGCCAGTCTCTTCAGGCTGCATTCCCTGCCCTTCATTGTGGCTTGGTTTAGCCTATGGGGGTACTGCAGGGGCAGGGTGGGAAAGTGGACAGAGATAGGAAGAGAGACACTTTAGGCACATCTCCAGTGTGGTGTATCTTCTCCATGGCCTCGGATCCCCCTGGACACAGCCAATGAGGTTGTAGCTTCTTCTGTGTGACATAAGTATCAGTCAGTAATATTTTAGTGAGAATAAACTGGTTGGTTCCTTAAGTTCACTGCATTCCCAGACAGACCTCCATAAAGCAGAGAAGCTGGCACAGAGCTAGGGTGAGGAAAGCATATCACAAAGGGAAAAGGTGTAGAAAGTGAGTGGGCTGCCACAGGCAAGCTTTTTCATCCTAGATAAATGACCTCACCTTTCTGGACTTCAGGGTCCAGCAGGAAAAGATAAGCTACTTTAGGTATTTCTTTTTTTTTAAGATTATTTATTTATTTATTCATAAGAGACAGAGAGAGAGAGAGAGAGAGAGAGAGAGAGAGAGAGAGAAGCAGAGACATAGGCAAGAGGAAGAAGCAGGCTCCATGCAGGGAGCCCGATGTGGGACTCAATCCCGGGACTCCAGGATCAGGACCTGTGCCAAAGGCAGGCACCAAACCGCTGAGCCACCCAGGTATTTCAAATAGATGGAATTAAATGTAGGGAATCCATCACACAGGCAATGGAAAAGTGGAGATATTATACAGGAAATAGAAAGGCAGTCCAGAGAGTAGCAATGGTAGGAAGCCACCACCATCTCTAGGCTAAAGGGACAAAGGACGAAGGGGTGGTGTGCATGTGCTACCCTTGGAGATCCCCTCCCCAGAGCTCCACAGCCTGTTGGACCTTCCCCGTTATGTTTCTCAACCAGGGTGTTTGTGGCAGCAACTTCCCCATTTTGTACATACTTCCCTCCCACGGCTGCAGCTCTAGGGTACCCAGCTATCTGGAAAACTTTTGCTGCTCTGTCCAGCTTGTTTGGGACTGGAGATATTGGGACCTGTTCATCATCCCTACAGTGTCCAGAGAGAAAGCAGCAGGCCTGCTGGGCCAAAATGCTAGGCACTTGGGGCGAGGGCTGAAGACTGAGGCCCTCTGAGCAGGGCCCTGGAAACCCAGAAAGTTGAAATCTCCATCCCACCATCTAGACTCCAAACAGCACCAGCTCCTTGGGGTCTGGAGGCCAATGTTCAATCAACCAATGGATCCATAAGTATTTACTGAGCACCTACTGTGAGCCAGGCTTCATCATGCCACCTTGGTTTCACCTGACTCCAGGCCTGTGAGGTGAGCATTAAGATATAATCTCATTTTACACGTGGGAAATGGAGCCTCAGAAGGGTTAAGTCACTTGCCCAGGGTCCTGGGTCCCTACACTAAAGTGAGGCTGTGCTATTTTATATTTATTCCTTCACAGCCCTGAGGTATAGACATGGAGAACACTTGGCATGTAACATTTCAACATCAGGGGTTTCAAGTGTTTAGGAGTAAGCTCAAAAGTCAGGGATTTTCTGTCATTTATAGCGTGGCTGAGACATGAATTGGAATCTCGCCTAGGTGAAGGCAGGTGGTGGGAGGCTGATTTTGAGGCTCAAGCAAAGCAAAGTAGGCTGAGCTCTTCACTAGCGCCCTGTGGGAAGGCAGGCTCCGGGGTCAGGTTATCCCCCCACCCCACTACAGTTGCCTGACCTGGAGCCAAGCCCTTTGTCTCTTCAGTTATGAGATTCATCATCCTGACCTTGGTGGGTTCTTGCAAAGACTACGATCACATACATAAAGGTCCTAATGCTCTTGGTACATAGTAGGGGCTGTGAGAACAGTGATGTTGATTGTGGCCTTGCAAATGGTGGCATAATTCATGGCTACATGGCAGGCCATGAGGCCTGAGTCAGAGGGAGCTCCAAGGGCAGGAAGGGTGATTCTTTTTTTTTAATTTTTTTAATTTTTTTTCTTTATTTATTTATGATAGTCACACACACACAGAGAGAGAGAGAGGCAGAGACACAGGCAGAGGGAGAAGCAGGCTCCATGCACCGGGAGCCCGACGTGGGATTCGATCCCGGGTCTCCAGGATCACACCCTGGGCCAAAGGCAGGCGCAAAACCACTGCGCCACCCAGGGATCCCTCCATAGTCACTGTTATCCAACATCCGTGTTTACTAGCACATTCACGGCGGCTGGACAGGATCTTCAGGGTATAAGTAGAGGGTGACAGCCCTCCATGGCTCCAGCAGTGTTTCCTGGGGTCCGAGGCCCACTTGCTTCTCAGCTTTGGCCTCCTCTGCGGGAACATTCTTCTGGTTTCCCATCACTTCCCATCAGGCTTGGGTAGGTGAGTGGCCAAGACCTCCTGAACTGTGGTACTTCTGACAATTTCACACACCCCTACAAGGTCGAGTAGGAAATGGGTCTGGATACCCCACTGTGAGTAGCTGGCTCCCCTGCCCTGGCCTCAGCACTAATGTCACTCTGCAGACACCCTCCCTGACCACCCCACTGAAATAGGCCTCCGACTGAATCAGCCTGCCTTCCTGATTCCAAGGCACTTATTGGGATCTAGAGTTGTCAACTTGGTTATCCATTTGTGGTCCACCTCTCCACGTGAGGAGGAATGCAGCTTGAGGCAGAGTCTTGCCTGTACTTTAGCTCCCAGTTTGGCATGTAGCACTTTATGGGCACTTGGCAAACATTTGCTGAACTCATGAATGAGGGATGACCAGAGGTGGAAGGTGTATCTTGGTGGGAGCCACAAGAAGAACCCTAGACAGAGACGGGAAGGCCTGAGTTCCCAGCCTTGCTCCTCCCCAGCTGTGTGACTCTGGGCCTCAGTCTCCCCATGTATACCATGGATGAAGCTCTGGGGAGAAGAGATCAGAGATCCTTTCATTTTATGCTCCCAAGGGGTCCCTGCCAACCTGCAACTCAGAGAAGCCTCCTCTGCCACAGGGTGACAGGAAGTCCTTGTGACAAATGCAGCCAGGTCTATTTTGAAATATGTTCTCGAATTGGCCATGTCTGAGCCATGAATGACTAAGCCTAAAGAATTCTCCCTTTCCTCAGGGCTGCCTTCCATAGCACGTGACTTGGGGCACCACCACCCCCAACAGGAGCACATGCATACACACACATGTACACATGCATACAAGTTCATACACACTTACACATCCAATCACCCAATCTGAAGGCACAACTCTAACAACTGCATATACATGCTCATGTTCACCTGTTCACATACATACACCACATAGCACAAGTGAACACTCGCCCACATGCGTACTCGGTACATTCTTACTCAGACACATTCATACTCGCACATATACATGCATAGATGCTTACTCACACACTCACACATACCTACTCACACCTGCACACTCACACACGCTCACATTTACTGTCACACATGCTTACTCATGCAGTCGTGTACAAACTCATGCAGTCACACACACATACACACACTCATACATAATCACACACACCCTCTGTTGGACAACCCAACCCCCACCTGTCTGGCAGCTTGTCTTTCTAGATCCACACAGGCCTGACCTCATCTGGTGGCTGCTCCCTCCTCTTTTCCCTCTTGGTTCTATTATTTTCTTAGTCATGATGAGCATATTTGGAGAAGGATCTATTTTCACCCTATCTGGAAGCATATTTCCCCTTGGCCATGAGCTCTGCAGATCAGTGAGAAGGCTCCAGCTGCCATGGTATGGGCCAGGAGGGTTGAAGCCAAGCCAGGATGGAGACCAGAGCCACAGAGGCCAGATGGCTTCCTGGGGTGGTCTTACTGCCCAAGGTGGGACCCCCCCCCTGAAATTCTTTTTGGATAACTCTGAATTCAGGGCAGCTGCTCCCCACAGAACACAGGGCAACTGTGGTTGGGAGGGTCTAGCACTCCTCTTTGCTTCTTCCATCTGACCTAGGGGTATCCTTCACTCTTTACCAACCTCTCCTTTCTTCTTCTTCTTTTTTTTTAAGATTTTATTTATTTATTTATTTATTTATTTATTTATTTATTTATTTATTTATTTATTTGAGAGAGCTCACATGAGTGGGAAGAGGGGCAGAAGGGGAGGGACAAGCAGACTCTCTGCTCAGGGCAGAGCCCAATTCGGCCCTTGATCCCAGGACCTTGAGATTATGACCTGAACCAAAGTCAGATGCTTAACAAACTGAGCAACCCAGGCGCCCTGTCAACCTCTCCTTTCTATAAGGGAGTCAAGCCTATAAAGATCATCTTTTCCCTCACAGTTCTCAGATAATAAAAGAACATGAGTTATATTTAGTGAACATTTCCTCTGCCCTAGCCTGTGTAAAGCCCTTTACATGCATCATTTCATTTCAGCCTTATAACCACCTTGAGAGATCATGCTAGTATTCCCCTGTTTCACAGATAAGAAAACTGAGGCTTGGGGCACCTGGGTTGCTCAGTTGGCTGAGCGTCGGACTCTTGATTTCGGGCTCAGGTCATGATCTCATGGTTGTGAGATTGAGCCCCACATTGGGCTCAGTGCTCAGCAGGGAGGCTGCTTGAGCTTCTTTCCCTCTCCCTCTGTCTGTTCCCCCTGCTCATGCACTTTCTCTCTCAAATAAATAAATAAAATCTTAAAAAAAAAAAAGAGAAAGAAAACTGAGGCTCAGGGAGGTCAAAGAACATGCAGAAGGCACACAGCGGTGGGTGCAGAGCAGGGTCCTTCTGCCTTCCTATTGCTCAGGCCTCAGCAGAGCTTCACTGCCACCAGCACTCATCCTGCAGTGCTGCCCACAGGGGCTATGTGGCTGGCTCTGGTTGGGTAGTAGTAGGTTTAAATTGAGAATCCCTGAGGGAGCATACTCAGGAGACCTGCCACTCACAGTTAGCTTCTGGCTGCACAGTATTGATCACACTGGTTTCAGGTGTGGCAGGGCAGCCAATGGGCAGGTTGGCCTTTGGGAGGCTGCATCACAGAGACAGAGCCTCTGAAACCTGAGGCCCTTGTCCAATCTCTGCCTCCTCCCGTCTTTGGAGCATTGTCCCTTCCTTCATACACATGCTCCAATGTGATAGCCCTGGGAGGCAGAGCAGGACAAGCTTTCATGCCCCAAGCAGAGTCCCTAAGTATGTCAGCACATGGCAGGTGCTCAGTAACTGTTGGCTAAAATAAATAGAATTTTAAAATGGGCAAAGGAGGAACGCCTGGGTGGCTCAGTGGTTGAGTGTCTGCCTTCAGCTCAGGGTGTGATCCCCAGGTCTGGGGATCCCATCCCACATCGGGCTCCCCTTGAGGAACCTGCTTCTCCCTCTGCCTATGTCTCTGCCTCCTCTCTCTATGTGTGTCTCTCATGAATAAATAAAATCTGTAAAATAAAATAAAATAGGCAAAGGGGGGCACCTGAGTGGCTCAGTCCATTAAGCGTCTGCCTTTGGCTCAAGTCATGATCCTGGGGTCCTGGGGCAAGCTCCAAGTTGGCACCCTGCTCAGCGGGGAGTCTGCTTCTCCCTCTCCCACTTGTGCTCTCCAGTTTGTGCTCTCTCTCTCTCTCTCAAATAAATAAAATCTTTTAAAAATAAATGGGCAAAAAAAAAATAAAAATAAAAATAAATGGGCAAAGGATTTAAAGAGAGATGTCTCCAAAAAAAGACATGCAAATGGTCAATAAGCACATGAAAAGATGCTCAACATCATTAGTCATTAGGGAAATGCAAATCAAAACAAGACACAGCTTCACACCCACTAGCATAACTATGATCAAAATATGGACTATAGTAAGTATTGGTGAGGATGTAGAGAAATCAGAGCCCTTCTACACTACTGGTGGGGACATGAAATAGTGCAGCCACTGTGGAAAACAGATTAACAGAGTTAGCACAACCTCACACTTAGGTACCTACCCAAGAGAATTGAAAACATGTATGTCCACACAAAACACTTTATGCAAATGTTCATAGCAGCACTATCTATATCAGCCAAAAAGTGGAAACAACCCAAATCTCCATCAGCGGCTCAGTGCGTAAACAGAATGTGGTCTAGCTATATGGTAGAACAGTGTTCAGCCATAAAAACAAATGAAGTGCTGATACATTGCACAACATGGATGATCCTCAAAAAAACATTAATATTAGGGGCGCCTGGGTGCCTCAGTAGTTTAAGTGTCTGCCTTTGGTTCAGGTCATGATGCCAGGACCTGCATTAGGCTCCCTGCTCAGTGGGAGACCTGCTTCTCCCTCTCCCTCTGCCTCTTCCCATCCCTCATGTACACACACTCTCTCTCACTCTTGTTCTTACTCTCTCTGTCAAATGAATGGATAAAATCTTAAAAAAAAAAAAAAAAAAAAGGAAACCACCACATTATGTTAAGTGAAAGAATCCAGGTGCAAAAGGCCTCATTCTGTATGAGTCCATTTATATGAATTGCCCAGAATAGGCAAATCCAAAGAGACACAAAGTGGATTCTTGGTATCTAGGAGCTGAGAAGAATTGGGAAAGGGGAGTTCCTGCTGATGAACTGGGGTTTCTTTCGGGAATGATGAAAATGCTCTGGATGAGATCATGATTAACGGTTGCACAACTCTGTGCATATACTAATACCCATTAAATTGTACACTTTAGAAGGGGTGAATTTTATGGTACAGAATTATGAAAATATGAATTTATATTTTAAAATATTTAAATAAGTCTAACAAAAAAAAGTCAAAAGAATCTCTACGGGGGTGAGGAATGGAGGTCCAGAAAGATTCAGTGCTTTGTCAAGGTCATAGGGAGAAATGAGGTCAGCCCTGTTGTTGCAAATCCAATGAAAACGTCGCTGATAGCTCCTGTGTGTCAGGAATGCTCATTCCGTGTGCCTGGCAGTGTGGAGGCTTCTGCATGCATTACCTTATTTAATTCTTGCCATGACCCATGTGGCAGGGATTCTTGTTATCTGCATTTTACAACTGAGGAAGGGAGAGCAGAGAAGTGAAATGACTTGCTCAAAAGGCATTTGACTTATTTTTTTTTTTAAGATTTTATTTATTTATTCATGAGAGAGACAGAGAGAGAGAGAGAGATGCAGAGACAGAAGCAGGCTCCATGCAGGGAGCTCGACACGGGACTCGATCCCGGGACTCCAAGATCACGCCCTGAGTAGAAGGCAGGCGCCAAACCGCTGAGCCACCCAGGGATCCCCCAGGCATTTGACTTAGATCAGTCCATCTCCAAATGGTAGGGAAAATGACTTTGGGAGACCGTTTCCTTGTTTTTTTGTGTTGTTTTTTTTTTAACATGGCAACCTGCATCCTGAATGTGAGAAGAAAGACAGGAATGCAAGTTGGTGGGTGCTGCTGCAGCTAACAGGCTGTTAGGGCCCAGGGAGGGGTCCTGGGGATACTGGTCCCCAGGCTGGGATCCTAGACTTTTGCAGGAGCAAGTGCTTCTAAGCAGCCTCCAAGAAACTAGCATAGTAGAGTCTAGGGCAACTCTCCATGCTGGACTGCTGTTCCAAAGAGCAGGACACTCAACATTACTTAGGCTAGGGGCCTCTGCTGGCTCCAGCCCAAATTCTTTGGGGTTTTGGATAAACAAGGGCTGCCCCATTTCACCTCTGTGTGACCTTTCTACATGTGTAGCCCTGGATCTCAAGAACCAGGCCTCAGGGGCAGTTCCCGCTTAGCCTGAGAGTAGCCCTGGGTGTCTGTGTCATGTCGAGGCCAGCTGTATGCCAGTGCATCTCCTCACTAGGAGCTTCATCAATTGCTTAGCTGCAGCTTATAGGAAATGGTAAGGGGGGCACGGGGAGGGAGTTCTGAGGTTCCACAGCTTGGGTTTAGTCTTAACTCTGCTACCTGCTGGCTGAGTAACCCTAAGCAAACCACTTTACTCTCCTGAGCCTCAGTTTCTTCATCTGTAAAATGAGGAGTAATGACACACAGGATCATTATGTAACTATTATAAGCCCACCTCATAAGATTGATGAGAGGATGAATTGAGGTATTGCATGGAAAGTGGGGGCCTGACTCTCCAACATTAACCATGATTACACTTATAGGGGCTACGGACCCAGAATCAGGAAGCCTGAGGGCTGACTCCCAGAGCAGCACACGTGTTTGTATAATTGCATGTATCCACATCTTCATATCCTCACACGTTGCATGCTCTGCAGGTGACCAAACATTCACACTTACATATCCACACTCACATCTGAACTCACAAGCATGTGTACATTCATGTGCTCATACACACACATCCTCACACGGACTTTATGCATCTGAAGGCAGACCCTGGCAAGCAGGCCTGCTCACACATGTGAGCACATCCCCACACAACCCCTTCCCCCCACGCATATGAGCACATGTACCTGACGTTGTACTCATTCACACATGCATGCGCATACCCGTGAACTTGTTCTCTGGAGGCCACCAGCCCAACACTGGGCCCCAGAGCAGTCATAGAACTCTGCACTCCAGGGCAGTCAAAGCCAATCCCAGGGTCCTCCAATGGGCTCGGTCAGTTCCCTCCTACAGGCCCTCACTGCTATCGCTCTCTCAGCCCAGCATGTCCCTCGGTTTGACCAAGCCCTTTTGCCCTATCAGGCACAGTTCAAAAACAGCTTCTGCTAGGGATGCTTCCCTGACGCCCCAGCCCCCTAGCTAAAAGATCTGACCCCTCCCTCTGAATTCTCCTGGCCATTTTTTTTCTACCTCAGCCTGCCTGGTAGCACTCTTGTGTTCTGGAGAAGGACGCCAGGCTCTGAGAGTTGCAATGATTGTGCCTCATTCACCCATGCCCAGCACAGGGTGGTGGTTCTGAAATTGAGGCCACGCTGAGCTGAACCACACTGCATGCATGACAGGTCACTCTCCTGTCTCCGCACAAGCCAGTGCCCAGAGGAGCCAGCAGAATCAAGGGCCTACCGCTGCTCACCCACAACGTATGGGCCAACCCTGGGGCCCCAGGGCTGCACTATGTATACTTCCTGGCACGGAATTTCCCCAAGGCCCTTACCCAGCCACTGCCTTCTCCGACCCCTGCTGCCATGACCACTGACCTGCAGCCTAGTCCCGACAGCAAGACCCCTTGCAGCCTGGACAAATCTGGGGACAGATCTCAGGACTTGCTCTGCCAGCTTTAAGCAGACAGACTCTCAGCTCATCAAAGGAGGCAGCTTTTGCAGGGTGCCTGAAGACGTGCCCTCAGGCAGTGCTTCTCAGAGCCCAATCCACTGGTCTGAGCCACTCAGGGTGCTCGTTAGAACATATTCCCAGGTCCATCCCAGCCTCTTGAATCAGAACTGCTGAAGTGGAGACCAGGAATCAGCATGAACAGTAAATACTCTGGTATAGTTCTGTTTGGGGGTCTTAGAGCCACACTGTGGTGCGGGGGGCAAATTCCAGCACCACCATTTATTAGTCCTTGAGCAAGAGGCTCAGTTTCCTGATCTGTAAAATGGGGACAATAATGATGCCTACCTTGTGCAGCTGCTGGGGAGTAAAATGGGATCATGAAAGTGAAATGTCTAGCACAGTGGCTACATGGGCTCAGCCATGTTCTCATGCCCAGAGACTTCTGAGTGAGAGGCAGAGCCGTGAGCTTCCCTTGAGGGAGGGCCCCTGGGGGCGGTCCTCTGGGCAGCAGGGCCCTCATCCAAGACGCCCGCCACCTAGTGGCTGGTGCCTGGGACGGTGCCTAGCTCGGCCTCCATTCAGCTGAGGCCCAAGGCATAGCTTCCACTGCCCGCTGGCAGCCCCTCTCCCTGCCCTGCTGCCCGGGGAGCCTAGCTGGCTTGGCATCAGCCCTGGCACTCCCTCTCGCTTTGTAATAAAATAGGCTGCTTGGGTCAGCTTTCCTTGGCAGGGAGGCCACCTGGCACAGAGGGCAGGATGGAGGGGGCCAGCCTGGGGAAAGAGCTCCTTCAGTGACTGCCAATTATAGTCTGGTGTTCTCCAGGGATCACTGGTTCCTCAAACCAGGTGATCCCTGGGGAAGAACCCTTCTCATCTTCCTTCTTTTCCTAGTGTTTCATCATTCATTTATCCATGCATTCACTCATTCAATATCCAAATGTCTACTGAGTGTCAGGCACTGGGGCTTGATCACCAGGACCGGCAAACTTTTTCTGTAAAAGGCCAGACGGTATATATTCTCAGCTTTTAGGGGCACACTATTTGGCTCTTATAGCACGACAGTAGCCACAGACAGTATATAGACAAGTGGGTGCATGTGGTTGTGCTCTGATGACATTTTATTTGTGGACACTGGAATTTGAATTGCATATACTTCTCATGTGTCAGAAAATATTCTTCTTTTGGGACATCTGGGTGGCTTAGTTGGTTAAGTGTCTGCCTTTGGCTCAGATCATGATCCCAGGGTCCTGGGCATTGAGTCCTGCATCAGGGTGTCTGCTCAGTGGGGAGTCTGCTTCTCCCTCTCCCTCTGCTGCTCCCCCTGCTTGTGTGCTTGCTCTCTCTGTCAAGTAAATAAATAAAATCTTTAAAAATATATTCTTTTGACTTGTTCCCCCAACCATTTGAAAATGTAAAAACTGTTCTTAGTTTGTGGGCTGTACAAAAGAAGCAACAGCCAGCAGGCAGCAGTTCACCAGTCCTGAGCTTAGCCGACTACAAACAAACTGTGGATCGTGCCATACCCCCGTGGTGCCAATGCTTTTAGGAGAGGAGAGGCCTTTGGGGAGGCTTAGCACGGAGGGGAGGGAAGCCTCCAAGCTCAGTGCTGCTCAACCACTGCAGCTCTCCCAGAGTCCATCCCCTCAATGCCACATATATTCTCTGTGGTTTAGATATGGGGACTCTTAGGTCTCCTTTGGGACAAGAAGCTTTTGAGGGCAGGAATATCTTCAAGCATTCAGGGTCAGAAAGCACCTGGGTTCTAATACCAGCTTGACTGCTCCCTAGCTGAATGATCTTGGGTGAGTTACTAACATCTCTCTGTGCTTCATTGTCCTCATCTATAATATGCACCCCCAAGAGTTGTTGAGGGGGATAAAGGAGTTGAAACATGGATGTACAATGCACACACAAGAGCCTGACATGGAGTCCGTGGTCAGTGCTCATTGAACCCCAGCACAGTTCCTCCCCTTACCCACTCCAGCACTCAGGATGGCTCTGAGCACAAAGTACATGTTCAATCTCTCCTTACTAAGTCCTAACTTTCAGAATGAGAGAAAAAAGCCCCCAACTCTGTACCCAGGAACCCCTCAGAGTTTGTGTCCTGGACTCCTGTGAGGCTTTGCTCTTTGGACTTAGCTTGGACATTTCCCTTTTGGCTTCTTTGCTCCCAGCAAAACGATCTCCTTGTCCCTCCTAGACCAGCCCATCAGGATGCCCAGGGTTAAGAGTATGTGGACATGAAGAGCTCTTGGTTGGTTCTGCTTCAGGGACGAGTCATGGAGGAGGAGGCTACTTGGCTGGGGATAAAGGGAGTGCAAGCCTACCTTGCTTGCCAGCCCAAGGTCCATGGCGATGGGCAAGCTGCCCAGACCAAGCCCTTGGGCATCTCAGCCATTAGGCCAAATACATTAGGCCGAGCCTCCAGCACTTTGCCCTCCTCTCTGGGTACATTCCTCTCCCAGGTGGGTGCCTGATTTACTCTGCCTTCCAGAACATGCCCCCTCCCCCTCTAAAAGCCTCTTTTTGTCTAGTTTCATTTTTTCATAGCACTTATCACTATGTGAAATTTTATTATTAGGACTGTTTCAGTTAGTCTTCCTTCCATTAGATTTCAGGTTCCTGAAAGGCCAGACTTTTGTCTGCTTTCATCCTTATGATTACTCTCACAGAATAGATAGATAGATAGATAGATAGATAGATAGATAGATAATATCTCCTATTTAATATATGAGCATACTGAGTTCCCCCAGGTTAGTGAGTAGCAGACTGAGGATTCAGTGCCAGGTCTGTCTCAGAGTCAAACACATTCTGAACCTCTACCATCAGACACAGTTTGATTATTGGCAAGATGGAGCGGGGAAGGAGAGGACATAGGCCTTGACCCCTGTAGTCTGTTTCTAGGAGCAATAGCAGCCGTAACAGGGCAGGTGGCATTTATGGAACTCCCAGGAGCCTTCTCCAGCACTGCTGCAGGAGGCAAAGCCAGGAGGGCTTCACTCTTGCCTTCTTGGAGCCCATGAGCTGTTTAGACAGAGACACATACTCTAGCCTCTTCACTGCAAAGCAGACTGTGCTAGAAGCTATAAACATAAAGTGCTTTCCAGGTGGTTAGGTTGCTGTAAGTATCTACCAAGGACTAGGCGGCTTAAACCAGAGGAATTCATTCATTGCAGTTCTGGAAGCTACAAAGTCCAAGATACAGTGCTGGCTGGTTTGTAGATGGCCGCCTTCTTGGTGCATCCTTGCATGGAGGAGAGAGAGCGAGAGAGCATTCCTCTCTCTTGTCTCTTCTTATAAGGGCACTAACCTCATTCATGAAGATACCATGCTCATGACCTAATTACCTTCCAAAGCCCCCACCACCCCCACCCCTGCCCCTCGTAATACCATCACGTCGGGGATTAGGGGACTTCAATATGACTTTGGGGAGGATGCTAACATTCAGTGCATAGCAGATGCTGACTGTGGTACTCGGGAAAGTCAGCACAATGGGGCCTGGACGAGTGGTTGGTGTGGAGGGATGCCATCGGGGAAGGCACTTTGGGGCAGAGGGCAACAGGAACAGGAGCCAAGGAGATAGGGCCTGTTTGAGGAATGGTAAGGGCTCCGAATAGCTAGGCCTGGGGCTGCTGGGAAAGGGCAGTGGTGGTGTGACAGGTGGTTCAGAAGGTAGGCTGGCGTCAAATCACGGGAAGGCCTAAAAGAGACTGGGCAAGGGGGCTTCCTACGGCTGCACAGCAAGCGGTAAGAACAACTACACGGTGGCTGGCGCCGGGCGTTGGGTGCTTCACGTTTTACAAGGCGCTTCCCGACCGTTCCTCTGCTCTGCCCTCAGCCCTGGCGGCGAGTAGGCAAAGCGCGGCGAGTTTAAGGATCTGAAGCCCGGGGTCGGCTCAGTCGGGCACAGGTGGTGCAGATCTGAGTAAGCCACATCTCCACGTCTCATCTTACTCGTCTGACGGCGGGGCCCAGTGCTCAGCTCTTTGGGAAGGGGCACACAACACCACGCGCGCGAAAACGACGACCTAACTTCCAGGCGTCCTTGGTCCTTGCAGTAAGGATGCTGACAATACCTGTGCCTGATTCCGGGCGCTGTGGCGCAACTCGGCAAGCCCAAAAGGCAAGGACCTCATGAACAAGGCGGGAGAAGTCAGTGTTCCCTGGTCGCTAGTCCGAGGCCTCGGGGAAGGAAGTCCGGCTCCTTTTAACAGCTTCTCTTCATTTACTTGGGACCGGGAGGGGCAAGCACTGAGCGCTCACAGGCTCAACCCGAACGACCAGGCGCAGGCCCACTGACGTCACTCAAGCCGGCCGCGTCAAGGGCCGGAACTTCCCGTGCTCCGCCTCCGCCGCCCCCAAGTCGCCAATCAGAGAGCGGGCCGCTCCGTGACGCCTATCTCCGAGCGACGAGGCGGGTTGGTGGCGGCATTTCCGGGGGACTGAGCCCCGGCGCCCGGGCTATGGGGAGCCAGGAGGTGCTGGGTCAGGCGGCCCGCCTGGCCTCCTCGGGTCTGCTCCTGCAGGTACTCTCTGGCCGGCCGGCCCCAGCCCGAGCCGAAGCCGGGATGCGCGGGGAGGCGGCCCTGGGCCCTTGAGAGCGCGCCCCCCACCCCCCACCCCGGGGAACACCCAGTCCCAGGCGTGGACCCCACCACAGAAGGGTTGGGCAGGAGGCGGTGCGGCGGAGAAGGGGCGCCCGGGCCTGGAGTTAGAGCCCCGGCTGGGAGACTGCAAACAAGGCACCTTCGTTCTGAGCGTTCGTTTTATCTCCCATGTGGTTGTAGGAGGCAGGCCGGGTGGCAGGGGTCCCTTTGGTGCGGTGGCATCGAACGTTTTTAAGGCAAAGGGTTCACTCTCTGCATATCACATCGCTGACCCTCAGAACACCTTCTTCAAACGCTCTGATCCCCGCTGAGTTCAGAGAGACAGTATGGCAGAGCTAAGAAAAAGATGCTTGGGCTTAGGAGTCCCGGTTCTGCCCTACGCCTGCTGCATGACCCAGGACAGAGAACTTCTAAGCCTCAGCCCCTCATCGGGAAAATTGGGGTAATGATAGTACCTAGCTCATAAAGTTGCTGTGAGGCTTGACTGGAGTCATCCAGGTAATTGCACTTAATGCTGTACCTGACTCTTAGTATGCGCTTAGTAAATGTTGGCTGCATTTTCCTTCTGGCTATGAGACCTTGGATAAGTCACTTCCCCTTCTTGGCCCTAATTTTCATTATCAGATAAGATACATGCCAGTTGGTCCAAATGGTATCTAAAGATTCTTTTAACCCTCAGAGCTGGTCATTCTAAGTGGCTCAATTTTCCAGTGGTGCACTCTTGAGCCATGCAGCCTTTCCTCAGAAGAGTCTGGAATCCACCCTCTCCCTTTATTTTTTTTATAAAGATTTTATTTATTTATTCATGAAAGACAGAGAGAGAGGCAGAGACAGAGGCAGAGGGAGAAGCAGGCTCCACGCAGGGAGCCCGATGTGGGACTCAATTCTGGGACTCCAGGATCACGTCCTGGGCCCAAGGCAGGCGCTAAACTGCTGAGCCACCCAGGGATCCCCTCTCCCTTATTTTAGAGGCAGCATTTCTCTTGCGTATTAGGAGAGAGAACCAGCTACCTTTGAGCTCAAGTTTAGTCCTTGTCACTTGGCAGATCTCCGGCCTTGTGAAAAATTGCTTTGCTTTGAGCATCAGTTTTCCTCATCTTAAATGAGAACAATAAAGCAACCTCATAGGGTCATTAGCAAGATTAGATGACATGACTGTAAGTGCCTGGCTCATTATAAGTACTTAGTAAACACTAAGTATTTTTATTATGGTAATCAGGATTTTTAAAATGGCCATTCTAGGGATGAAATGAAACAATCACATAAAACATGTAGAAGAGCTCCTTGCACAAAATAAGTGTTTGATAAACATTCATCTAACTGTGAAGTAGGTGAACCCTGAATTTACCAAATTGTTTTCCTTCTATTCCACAGTATAAATAACTGAGTTTAGTGCTTTATCCACAACGCTAATTGTTTAGGCTTTGATGATACCTTACCAGCCAGATTGGCTTCATAAAAAAAAACAAGCAAGTCACACCTTAACAGAAAATACAACGGACCAGGAGTCAAGTGGCCTACCTGTGAAGTCAAGCTGTGTCATGTGATTGTTGTGTGACACTGAGCCAGTCACTTTGTTCTGAGTCTTAACTTGCTTCCTGTGAATTTACCCAGTTGCTTTTAAGGGTCAAATAATTAACATATGTGAGAATGCTTTATATTAAACTGTAAAGTCCTTGAGGGAAGTGGATGGAGGATGGGCTAGATGGGCAATGGATAATGAAAGAGGGCACTTGTGATGACAACAACTGGGTGTTGTGTATAAGAGAGGAATCACTGGATTCTACTCCAGGGATCAATATTGCACTGTATGTTAACTAACTAAAAAAAAATTTTTTTCCATTCATCTTTCTTTTTTCTTTTTTTTTTTTATAAATTAATTTTTTATTGGTGTTCGATTTACCAACATACAGAACAACACCCAGTGCTCATCCCGTCAAGTGTCCCCCTCAGTGCCCGTCACCCACTCACCCCCACCCCCCGCCCTCCTCCCCTTCCACCACCCCTAGTTCGTTTCCCAGAGTTAGGAGTCTTTATGTTCTGTCTCCCTTTCTGATATTTCCCACACATTTCTTCTCCCTTCCCTTATATTCCCTTTCACTATTATTTATATTCCCCAAATGAATGAGAACATACACTGTCCTTCTCCGATTGACTTACTTCACTCAGCTAAAAAAAATTTTTTTTAAGATTTTATTTATTTATTAATGAGAGACAGAGAGAGAAGCAGAGACACAGGCAGAGGGAGAAGCAGGCTCCATGCAGGGAGCCTGACGTGGGACTTGATCCCAGGTCTCCAGGATCAGGCCCTGGGCTGAAGGCGGCACTAAACTGCTGAGCCACCTGGGCTGCCCCTAAAATTTTTTTTTTAAAACCCACAATATATATACAACGCGTGTAATAAATCTTTTATTAAAAAAAACTTTATTTATTTATTCATGAGAGACAGAGAGAGAGGCAGAGACATAGGCTGAGGGAGAAGCAGGCTCCCTCTTGGGAGCCTGAGGCGGGACTTGATCCCAGGACCCCAGGATCACAACCTGAGCCAAAAGTAGATGCTCAACAAATGAGCCGTCCAGGCATCCCAAATCCCTCATTTTTAATATAAAAAAAATGGTAAAGTCCTTTACAAAGTTAAATGAAGACTATGTTGCTAATAAGGGCCACTGTGGAGCAAACCTCAACCTTCATTGAGGCATGAACAACCTCAGAGCTTCATTAACTCAGCCCTTTCTTCAAGCCAATTAGGAGATAGGGAAATAGCCTGAGACATTTTCTTAGACAATGAGAACTTTGGCTTTTAAGTTAGCATAAATATGTGTACATTGTTTTAAAAAAAACTTTAATTTAGGTTTCCTGAGTATTTTAATCGGTATATGTTTAATCTTGTATGCTGCAAACACTTGAGGTCGGTTTGCAATTACATTCTATTCTGCAAGAATTTGAGAGCTTATTCTCTGTCTTAATTCTGAGCTGGCCATAGTGAAAGTATTAATGCTTTTCATTTGTATGCATTTTTCAAAAATACTTTCACCTCCATAATCTTTTTTTTTTTTTATTGGTGTTCAATTTACTAACATACAGAATAACACCCAGTGCCCGTCACCCATTCACTCCCACCCCCCGCCCTCCTCCCCTTCTACCACCCCTAGTTCGTTTCCCAGAGTTAGCAGTCTTTACGTTCTGTCTCCCTTTCTGATATTTCCCACACATTTCTTCTCCCTTCCCTTATTTTCCCTTTCACTATTATTTATATTCCCCAAATGAATGAGAACATATAATGTTTGTCCTTCTCCGACTGACTTACTTCACTCAGCATAATACCCTCCAGTTCCATCCACGTTGAAGCAAATGGTGGGTATTTGTCATTTCTAATAGCTGAGTAATTCACCTCCATAATCTTGTTTGATCCTTGTTATCAACCCTATGAGATAGGTAGCCTCATTTGACAGGAGGGAATTGAAGCTCATAAGAGTTAGGAGATGATGGGTGATTTGAGGTTATCAACTGAACGCTTTTTCCATCCAGGGCTCCATGAATTGGCTTCAGACATCTAAGATTGAGTAAAAAGTTTGGTTATATATATCTGCATGTTTCCAAGGAGAGCTAAAGAGCTTTCATCAGATTCTCAATGGCTACCTTTGATTCCATAAAGCTTAAGATTGTGATATCTTGGCTTTGGAGACCTTGTTGCTCTGTGACACTTATATGTTATAGACACTGGCAGTGTGAAACTGCACTCTCCCTTTTTTATCATACCTTTCCCCAGAGATTTTCAAACCATCATGGCCCATTGGCATATTTTGATTGAATCTTTCAAATTTCAGCAGTTCAGGGGCATCTGGGTGGCTCAGTCAAGCGTCCACCTTTTTTATTTTGGCTCAGGTCATGATGTCAGGGTCATGAGATCAAGCCCTGTATCTGGGTCCACGCTGGGTATGGAACCTGCTTAAGATTTTAAGATTCTCTCTGTCCGTCTCCCTCTGCACACATATTCTCTCTCTCTCAAAAAAACAAAACAAAAACCCACAAAGCACAAAAAAACCTAACTGCAGCTGTTCACAGGTAACTGAGAGTGATTTGTCATTTGCTGTGAAGCACACTTGAGTTACACCTGCCATGCTTCCTGGATGCGGGGTGTGGGGGGGTGCTGAGGTTTGCATCTGATCAACATCTCCATTTAGCATCCCCACTTAGCACCCTGTTGTTCTCTGTCTCATGGAGAAATTCTTTGGTCAGGTGGTTTTCTTGAATTGTTTGAAATCCTGGGATATATCCCCTTCAAATGGCAATAGCTAGCTAGACCATCTCCCTTTCCCCATTTTGTATTATCTTATTATTTGCAGTTATCATTTAAAAGGTACTTCATTATATGTTAACAGTAGTCCTTTTTTTTAAGATTTTATTTTTAAGTAATCTCTATATTACTTGGAGCTCAAACTCATAACCCCAAGATCAAGAGACACATGCTCTACTGACTGAGCCAGGAAGACAACCTTGTACTCAAAAAAAAGAAAAAGATACTTCAACTCCTCTCGGGAAAGTGGCAAATATTCAGTAAATAAATACAGCCCTTTTTTTTTTCTTTTCTAATTAAGAAGACAAGTTCAAAGAGATTAAATGTCATCAGAATCTCCAGATATTACTAGGCAGAGAAGAAAGAGGAATTAGACCATGTGATGCCTAGAGATTTTGCCATATGCTGCAGGCTCCCACTTGTACTATTTCTAAACAGGCTGGAGAGTGGGCCAATGTGGAAAACTAACTAGAATTCTGTGTCTCCTGGAGTGCCTAACTTTGAACCTGAAGAAATTTACTGAATATTAGAGTCTCCCTCTTATTCATAAATTAGAGAGACTTCTAAGTGCCTTTGTGGGTTCTTTGACCATAGCACAGGAGTGCCAGGGGACTGCAAGGAACTCAACTTCAGAAGAAACTCAGGTGGCGCATTTTTGAGAGGGTCTCTCTGGCAAAGCTGCTGTATGTCAGTACATTATTAGGAAGAACAGCCACATATTTTCATTTCACAAATATATATTCCCAACATAATTTATTCTCATGTATTTTTCCTCTTTTTCTGTAGGTGTTGTTTCGTCTGATCACTTTTGTCTTGAATGCATTTATCCTTCGCTTCCTGTCAAAGGAGATCGTTGGCATAGTGAATGTAAGGTAAGAAGGGTTGTATCCTGGTATTGTCTACAACTCACGTCCCTAGTCAGGGTATCTGTGTGCCACCCTCAGATTTTAGAAGCATGGACTTTTTCCAGAAGCAGAGTGTTTTAGCAGTAGGCTGAGGAAGAGCACGCCGGGGTGGGGGAATGAGCAGGCGATGTTGCTTTTAATGGCCCCATGAAGTGTTTTCCATTAGTGGCCTCCAAATGCACATTTCTCTGCCAGCTGTTCCGGTTTGCCTGCTCTTAGAACCCAAGAGAGGAGTGGGAGTAATTCTCTGCAAACTCTGTCTCAGGTATAATCCTGTGTTCTTGTCCTGCTGACAGCAAAGGAAGCAGGAATTCTGCAGTTCGTGAGGATGTGCTGTGTAATTGCAGGGCTGGAGCAGCCTCCCTTCCCTCCTCAGTGAATTTTTATAATTGGAAAATGGTAGTTAGGGTGAGAGCTTGAGTTCTTGTCATGAGTCCCTTGGAGGCTCTTAGAAAGCTGCCTTGCTTTGTCTTTTAGACTCCATTTTGTTTCTTCTCTCCTTTCTGTTCAAAGGCACCCACACATACTCTGTATTCACAAATGACACAAAAGTATATGAAGTGATGTGAGTGCTCAGAATAGCTCAGCTTCTCAGGTGTATCTTCATGTCCTGATAAACAAGACAGTGTGTTCTAGACAATATTTCACATCAGATACCCACCAGACATATGCTCTGGGCTCTGTTCTCAGAGTTTGGAGGAGATTCTCAAATTTTGACGGGCAAAGGAATCATCTGAGAAGTTTTGCACTAGGTAGGACTGAGGAGGAGCCCAGGAATCAGTATTTTGACAAGCTCCTTAGATGATTTTAAAGTAGAGGCCATACTTTGAGAAATACTGGGATCCCTGGGTGGCGCAGCGGTTTAGCACCAGCCTTTGGCCCAGGGCGTGATCCTGGAGACCCGGGATCGAATCCCACATTGGGCTCCCAGTGCATGGAGCCTGCTTCTCCCTCTGCCTATGTCTCTGCCTCTCTCTCCCACTGTGTGTGACTATCATAAAAAAAAAACGAAGTTTAAAAAAAAAAAAAGAGAAATACTGTTTTAAAAGCAGGAAGAAGGGTGCCTGGCTGGTTCAGTGGGTGGAGTGTGTGACTCTTGATCTCAGGGTTGTGAGTTTGAGTCCTACATTGGGTGTACAGATTACTTAAAAATAAAATCTTTAGGGCACCTGGGTGGCTCAGTTAGTTAGCTCAGGTCTGTGGCTCAGGTCATGATCCTAGGGTCCTGGGATGGAGCTCTGCATCGAGCTCCCTGCTGTGTAGGGAGCTTGCTTCTTCTTCTCCCTGTACCCCTACTTACTGCTCATGCTCTTTTGTGCACATGCACTTTCTCACTCTCAAATAAATAAATAAAATATTTTAAAAAATTAAAAAGCAGGAAGGAAGAGGACCAAATCTTTTAGGTGCTCAGCTTTGAAAGCAGTTTGGGCTTCTTATCATCCTGTCTCCCCTAGATTAGCAGGTCTCTGCTTTGACAACCATTGTCTGGCCTGCCCCTTATTACTTAACATATGATTTGATCTCCTCATTGGCAATGGTGGACAGAAGCACTGGGTAGCAGCATGATCCTTGGACAACCTCAGAGAGACCTTAGCCCTGGGCTGTCCTCACGTGGCTTAATCAGCCACGTCTATTGATGAGGGAAAATCTCAGCTACCTCTCACATAGGTGCAGGAGAGTCTACCTAGGTACTGCCTATCCAGGAAGTATGCAGACAACCCTTGCTGATCTGGGTTGCAATGACCTCTGTAACAAGTCTTGCCTGTCCTGAGATGCTTTTGGCCAGAGCTTCCACCCAGTAGAGCCTCAGCTTCTAAGAATTGACAGGTCACCAGTCTCAGGGTGACCAAGAGGTTCCCTTGTTGTGTATGGTCATATCTTGTCCTTTTCTCCTCCATATGGTCAGAGCCGTACCTCTGCCTATAGCTGTGAAACATTAGGTTTTGGGGGCCACTGTGGCAGTGTTTATCCCAGCATAATGCCTCTGTAGGCACACACTCAGGTGTCCCGTTTAGTAACTCTTAGTTCCAGTGGATCAGATAAGTATGAGACCCTGTAAGAACTCACCTCCCTTCAGAAGACTACGTCTTCCTGTCCCTGGCAAAATCTCAGTAATTCTCTCTGTGGGGAAAAAAACTAGAGTCATTATTGATTTCTGCTTTTGCTTTACAGGCTGACACTGCTTTACTCGACCACCATCTTCCTGGCCAGAGAGGCCTTCCGCAGAGCGTGTCTGAGTGGGGGCGCCCAGCGAGACTGGAGTCAGACCTTCAACCTCTTGTGGCTAACGTGAGTTGTGCTTTGGCAGGAGACAGTGTGAAAGCAAGTCTTCTAGGTTAAACAGCAACACTTGCCCAAAGCTGAGTGGTTTCCAGCTTCAGTTAATTGGGAGGTGGGGGTTTGGGGAGTGGTTTCTGGAGACTGAGCATGGGACAGGAAGGAGAGAGCGTCCATGTGGAAGGAGTTTGTTGGCTGTTTTCTCTGTGGATGGCCAGGAGCCGGGAGGAGGCTCTGGGTGGGGGTTTTGAGGCCTGGTTTCTAGTCCTGTTTCTACCCTCTTGGGAGATGGTTTCTGCTGTTCCTGATGCCCATTCTGGGCCCCACTGGGCCTGTGCCATCTTTATTCCTTATCTTTCTTTCCCCCTGTAATCTTTTCTGGGCTTTTAACAACCACTTAGGATTTTTTGAAAGCCTTTTAGGGCTTTCATTATATCTTTTTTCAATTTTGTTAGGTGGATTTCAGTTCTGAGCCTTTTAGAATATTCTTGAAGGCCAAGTACATCAGCTAAAACTTGTAATGGCTTTTTGCAGTTAGATCCCTGCAGGGAGGGCTGGTCCTTGAGGTTGTTTCTCGGTGCTGCCTTACGTAACTCCTTCTTGCCTCGTGGAAATGACTGTCGTAAGGCTGGTAGGTGTTCATTTTATTAGAGGAATGACAGTTAACTACTCAGTCATATTTAAGTGCTCTGTGGTGCACATGCGAAGAGACACTGTGCAATGGACTGCTGCTTATTTGAATGTAAGAGCCAACTGGATACTGACTTTAGTCATTTGAGGTACAAACAACAGGCACGTACTTTCTGGGAATTTTGCTTATCTTGTCAACATAACACAGTGGATAGGAGTGTAGGTTTTGGCATTAGATGGAGATTGGGTCCTGCTTCTGCCCTTGACTAACTGCCCATGACCTTGGCCAAATTACCCAGTGCTTGTCATCAGTCTTGGTTCCCTCATTACTTAAATGAGGATAATGAAGGGATCTTTGTGAGGTGTCCATGGGATAAAGGGGGTGCATCTGAGTTCCTGGCATGTAGGAAGTGCCTTTACTAAGGCACTAATGCTAGTGCTAGCTATTACTAGTGCTAGCTATTCTTATGACTATTTTTTATAGCTATTTTATGACTATTACACTTAGTAGTGCTAGCTATTTTTATGACTATATTTCCTTTCTGTTCAGTGCTACTATTTTAATTTATTTTTATTTTTATATTTAGCATATTAAAAGACATTTTTCCCCTTTTCCAGAGTCCCCCTGGGTGTGTTTTGGTCCTTGCTCCTGGGCTGGGTGTGGTTACACTTGCTCGAAGTGCCTGATCCTAATGTCGTCCCCCACTATGGAACTGGAGTAGTGGTGTTTGGCCTTTCGGCCGTGGTAGAACTTCTGGGAGAGCCCTTCTGGGTCTTGGCACAAACACAGATGTTTGTCAAACTCAAGGTCAGTATGCTTTTTGCTTTGATGGGAAATGTGAAGAATAAGGGAAAGGGTGGTTTCTTAAAAATGTTTTCTAGGAGAGAATGATTTTTTTCAGATTTCCATCTAAAAGGAAATTTGGAAAAAGGCAATATGATGAGTTTAGTTCATCCCCTTGAAATTTGGCAGATGGGCTGGGCTTAAGTTTACCTCTGCTGTATTATTAATGCAAAACAGGTTTACCAATAGGGAAGTTCTTAGTTTAGATAAGAATTTAAGAGGACTGTAAAGGTTTTTCAGATTTTTCTAGTCATTTTATTTTACTTTTTTAAGATTTTATTTATTTGAGAGAGAGAGCACAAGCAGTAGGAGGGGCAGAGGCAGATTCCCCACTGAGCAAGGAGCCTGACACAGGGAGCTCGATCCCAGGACCTCAGGATCATGACCTGAGTCAAAGGCAGATGCTTAACTGACTGAGCCACCCAGGTGCCCCTAATGATTCTGTGTTTAATTGTGTACTGATATTAACCTTTCATCTTTCAAAATATATAATTTGATATGTACAAAAGAGTATATAGGATATGTCTAAATCTTAAAGGATGATAGTATACTGAAGATCTGTGAACTTATCACCCAGCTCACCTAGAACATTATCATTGCTATGTTCTAACCCTGTGTCCCACTCCTGCTGCCAGGGTAACTACTATCCTAGGTTTCTATTCATCATTCCTGTGCATCTTTAGTTTCTAATAATGTAAAGTGCACCCTTTATCGCGTTTTTGCAGGTGATTGCTGAGAGCCTGTCAGTCATCCTCAAGAGCGTCCTGACAGCTTTTCTTGTGCTCTGGTTGCCTCATTGGGGGCTATACATTTTCTCTTTGGCCCAGGTAAGAGTTACAGCTTTTCCCTTTTGTATAACCTATGTTTCCCCATTTGATTTTTTTTTTTTCTTCTTGTTCCCGTTACTATGTGATTTACATTCACAGTATTCATGCATGTGAGGCAGGCTGGAAGCTCTAGAAAGATAGTCTTGACAGTGCTTTTCCTTTGGCTGTCTATCCTGCTACCAGTGTCCCCAGGGACCTGGTGAGGGCCCCACACTAGGCCTCACTGTCAAACTTAGCAACTCCTTTAGGTGTTCTGTGGGCAAGCCCATGCCAAACTCACCTGTGATTGTCTTATGTTCTTATGGAGGAGGGAAAAAAGCAGTGAAGGGGTGGGGTGGGAATTGAATTGCATGTGTGTGGTTTTCCTTGGATTTCAGTCAGGTGTTTTCAGAATAGGAGGAAACTCTGCCAAGCCTGTTTGGAACTTGGACTGTAGTCTCACACAATGCAGAGCACAGGAACCAAGTCCTGGCAGGCACGCTCTCACTTCCAGCAGCCCCGGCCTCGTTGCCATCCCATGTTCTAGTTCTCGTTCATATCCCAAGCTCTAATGAAAGTACAACTAGAGTACAGTGCTCATTTTAAAAATGAATCTTAAAATTAGATAGTTACCAGAACAGCTTATAGTACAAAGCAGTTTGTAATTTTTCTTAATGTATAGGAAGATAAGTTAAAATTTTTAGTAGTGATTTATGTGAAAGTCTTTCCCGTGTCCTGAGCAAAAAGTACAAATATTTTTGTGAAACACAGAAAAAGTAGCTTTCAAATTAAAATTATGAGTGAAAATTGCTTCCTAAAAGCAATTTGCAAACAGTTGCGTATCTTAGAGAAGTTATTTGTGATTATTTTTGCCATGTTTTATTGGATCTGGAACTACACTTCTATGCATCCATTGTGTTTTTGATACACTCTTCCTAATAGGACAGGAGGCCATGGAGACACCCAGTTGTTGGTTGACTCTTCTTGGGAAAGGCACTTGCATTAGGACTTTCTGATGCATCCACCCAGGATACATCATAGGTCAACAAGGCCCATTCTGAGTTCATTTGCTTTCTTATTATAAGACTTCAGAGAGCTCTTGCCTGGTACATTCTCTGTCAGTGTCTATGTGAGAGGTCTAAGAGCCAATAGCACCTCAAATCAGCAGGCAGTCCCCACCAGGATTCTGGGATTCCCCTTTGTCCAACCTACCTCTTAAACAACCCCTTACAACATGACATCATATGTCAAATAAAAGAGTCACTCTAGAATATATAAAGAATTCTTACAACTCAACAACAAAAAGACAGACTACCCAAAATTGAGTAAAGGACTTCAATAAGCATCTCTCCAAAGGAGATATACAAATATATAGCCAATAAGCACATGAAAAGATGCTCCATATCATCAGTCATTAGGCAAGTGCAAATCAAAACCACAATAAGATACTACTTTACACCCATTAGGATGGCTGTTATTAAAAAAACAGAAAATAACAAGTGTTGACATGGATATGCAGAACTTAGAGCCTTCACACATTGCCATTGGGGCTGTAACACTGTGGCCACTGTGAAAAACAGATTGACGGTTCCTCAAAAAGTTAAATGTAGAACTGAAGTGTGCCCAGCAATTCCACTCCTAGGTATATAACCAAAAGATTGAAAATATATTCAAACAACTTGTATAAAGATGTTCATAGCAACACTATTCACCATAACCCAAAGGTGGAAACAACCCAGATGTCCATTACCTGATGAATGGATGAACAAAACAATTTATATGTGTGCTATGGAATATTAGCCATAAAAATGACAACGTGCCACAACATGATAAACTTGGAAAACATACTAAGTGGATGAAGCCAGATACAAAAGGCAACCAATTGTATGATTCCATTAATATGCAGTGTCCAGAATAGGCAAGTCCATAGAGATAAAGCAGATTTTGATTGCCAGGGTGTGGAGGAACAGAGAGTGACTGCTTAATGGGCATAGAATTTCCTTTTGGAGTGATGGAAATCTTCTGGAATGAAATAGGAGTAGTGGTTGTACAATATTGTGAATGTACTAAAAGCCACTGAATTAGATGTTTTAAAATGGTTAAAATGGTCAGTGTTGTGTGATATGAATTTTTCCTCAATAAAAAAGGTGGGGGGATTGTTTAGTTAGGATATACTGTATGAAGACTACCCATAGGTTGTTACTATGTCCCCAGGCACGGGTCCATGGGAAGATGAAGGGAAGTGGGGGAAGGGGGGTCGTCTTGTCACAGAGGATGTTGTATCTGGTGGCATGACTCACGGCAGAACTGCTGTGTCTTCTTAAAGGACCTGAGGCATGAAAGAAGGATGGTGGTTGGGAGCACCTGGGTGGCTCAGCGGTTCAGCATCTGCCTTCAGCTCAGGGCGTGATCCCAGGGTCTGGGATCGAGTCCCACATCGGGCTCCCTGCATGTAGCCTGCTTCTCCCTCTGCCTATGTCTCCGCCTCTCTCTCTCTGTATCTCTCATGAATAAATAAATAAAATCTTAAAAAAGAAAAAAGGGAGGATGGTGGTTCGTGGGCTCTGTCTGCAGGCATAGACAGGGGTGGAGAGCGAGGAGCCCAGATGTGCAAAACAAGGCTCTCCTTTCTCCTTGCTCTGTGCCTTTGCCACAGGAGCAGGCTTAGCATTTCCAGATTGAGGGTGGCACCTGGAGGTCTCCCGTCCTTCCTGAGCTAGTGTGCATTGCTGTTCCCAGCGGGGAGAGGAGGCAGAAGAGAGCTTGTGAAAGGGGCTCTTTGGATACTCCTCCCAACCTGCAATCAAAACCCCAGGCTGTGGCTCCTGGCCAAAAGCCACCCTTTTGTCCTGGCTGCGTGGAGGGAAGGGTGGGCCTTTTTATCACCCCTCACACACACACACACTCTCCCCCATCCTGGAATAGCTCTTGCCCTGCCTGTGCACCTGGCCTGAGAGGAGGGAGCCAACAGCTCGGTTCTGCTTTGTAATCCATGTTTACATGCTTTCCCGAGTTTTTAGAAAAGCCCCTGTCATCTAGGACAGCAAGTCTTTGGATATTAGCACAGGACACACGGGTCCTTGCAGTGTGTGTTGAGGTGGGAGAGTCATTCCTTTGGCCAAAAAAGAACCTTTTGAGAACATATCTGACATTGCCGTTGGTGGTGGCACTAGGGGCCGGCCGTCTGTCAGGGAAATGATGTCCTGCTTGCCCAGAAGACCTGTTCTCCCAGTCTGGTGAAGTGTTTAGAGCACTTTCCCCTGAGATGCCGCAGTGGAGCTGGTACTTGGAGTAGTGCTCTTCTCCAGAGGGGGAAGCATTGCTCACTAGAAGATGCAGTTAATAAAGACAGTTCTATTGCTTGTCTGGCCTTTGTCACATCTCCAGGCATATCTTAATTCTGCCTATATGAAAACAGTGCTGTTTAAATCAATTATTTTCTTTTTTCAGCTTTTCTATACTGCACTTCTGGTGCTCTGCTATGTTACTTATTTCACAAAGTTATTGGGCTCCTCAGAGTCAACCAAGCAGCGGGCTCTTCCTGTCTCCAGAATGACAGATCTGTTACCCAGTATTACAAGAAGTGGAGTAAGTAATACACTCTATCTCTTACCATTTTAATCACAGATGCTGATTATCCCTGAAAGAAGGAAACAATTACTTTCTTGTTTATTGGTATAACAGGATAATTTCATAGCTCATGTTTATTGAGTGCTCGCTGTGTGCTAGGCCAGGGCTTCTCAGCCTCGGCACTACTGACATTTGGGGCTGGATAATTGTTTGTTGGGGGCTGTCCTGTGCCTTGTAAGATGTTTAGCAGATCTTTACTCACTAGATGCCAGTAGCTACCACCTCTCAGCTGTAATCACCCAAAATGTCTCCATGGGAGACAAATGTCCCCCAGGGAACACAACTTCCCCGTTTAGCCCCTACACTGAATGCTTTACGTGCCTGAGTTAATGCTTATACCAACTCTGTGAGGCTGACATTATTATTTCTATTTTAGGGTTGAGGAACTGAGGCTTAGAGACTGTCTGCTCAAGTTGAGGGTCAGCATAAGGGCAGGAGCCTGGAGTGGCTTGAATCCCCGCAGATCACAGGCTGTGGCCACTGCGTGCCACACTCTTTGTTCTTCCATGTCTTGGCTTTTCCCAGGATTGGCTTCCAGCACAGAGTCCGACGCCCTAACAAAGCAGAGATGACTTCCCTGTAGCTCTGTTACCTAGAGTCAGGCCAGTCTTTCCGGTGCCCCGCTTTCCCCTGGAGAAATCCCCTGAGGATTCTAGGTGCTGATGTGTGGGAGCAAGGCATAACCTTTTCCTTCTGAACTCTTCAACTGTCAGTCCATTTGACTTTTATTTCCTGACTCTGGTGGGGTCGTTGCTACTGTCTGTGGCTGCGGAGTTGTGCACGTGATGTGATGCCGCATTGCCTCTGCTCAGAGGCTTTGCAAACTGGCCCACCCACATTCCCCTTTCCCCCTGTTTGTTTGCCGGCTAGATGTGGTGCATGTAGTTGAGGTGAGGCTTCAGCTGGACTTCTCCTTATTCCTCTTTTGTGATTACTTGAGAAAGTAGTGAAGTATTTGAGCTGAAAGTTTTAGAACTTATGGAATCCTATTATACAGCTTTTCAAGAAAGATCAGATGTTACGTAACCAAGACGGATAATTCTCATTTGTTAAATGAGAGTTCTCCATCCTGATCAAACAGATCCCACCTTTAACCTAAATGGACATAGCATTTTGGGATACCAGGTTGCTTCATCTGAAGGCTGAGAAGATAAGGATTTGGGATCACTTCTGCCTGGAGCTTCTGCTGCCTGCATGCAGAGCAGGTCTGAGAGTGCAAGAAAGTCTCCCTCCTCAGTGCTCCCCAGGGTTCATCTATACCAAGCCTGGGTCAGCCCCTGTGCCCAGGAGTATTTTGAAAAGGAGCATTTGGACCATTATTAGAGGCAAGGAGATAGAGGGCAGCGAGGAGAGCCTTAGGAGGATAGGAGGATAGGAGGGCAGCGAGTGTATATTTAACCCAATGGTGGACTTGCAGCTCTGAGCTACAGTTTCCTTATCTGTCAAGTGGGAGAGTACCACTCTCCTCAGGTGCTTGTGGGAGTGGGATGAAATGGGGCATGGGAAGTACTTAGTACATGGCTGGCACAAGTGGGTGTCCATAAGTGACAGCTGATACCGTCACCCCCATGCCGCTGCTGCTTTGTGTAGGAGTAGCTCCACTGGCACATCCTAGTGAGGTGGTGTCTGACAGCATTGGGCTAGGGCCTCAGTGGTTCCATCTGGCATACCCCCCAAAAGTACCCAGACTCATACTGCCAAGACAGAAGCCTTGACTGTGAGAGGGTATGTGTACCTCCTCTTACACAGTGGTGCCATTCCTGCTGACAGCACAGCCCCATGTGGGGTGCCATCAGGGTTACAGACATGTAGGAAGGTGATTGCTGGGCCTCAGGGAGCTTCCTGTATGTTTGGGAGGCAGGACTCTCTCCAGACCTCAGAGTCCTTATTTTTAAGGTGAGATTATTGGTCTGCATGACCCATGAGGCCCCTTTTAAGACTTAAAGAATTGTGAAATATTTGAACTTGGACAAAGAGCCATTTATAATAACTACCATTGCTGACTGTGCCTTGCACTATGCTGAGCACTTTACACAGACTCGTGTGTTTAACCATCATA
Organism: Canis lupus familiaris; assembly: GCF_011100685.1. Classification (NCBI taxonomy): domain Eukaryota; kingdom Metazoa; phylum Chordata; class Mammalia; order Carnivora; family Canidae; genus Canis; species Canis lupus. The sequence continues at coordinate 34,798 of NW_023330653.1, read as the reverse complement.
GTAACCCTGTGAGACATTTGTCTCTGTTTTGCAAATGAGAAAACTGAGATTCAGAGGAGTTAAGTGACCAAACCAACATCACATACCTGATTTTGGACCCACTTCTCTGTAACATGGGGTTACATGGGTTGTGGACTAACCTTAGTCTATGTGTTTAATCTCTGTTGTGTAGTCTTCTGAAAGAAACTGGCTTATTGCCCTAAGTAGTTATTTGTTGACATAACAATTTTTCAGATAGAACAATTCATTATTCAAGTTTATTTTTGTGAAAGAGGAAAGAAATGAGATGAGTCTGAATGCAGTTGATGATTTTACTACCAGCAGCGTGACTCTTGGAAGCTGCTTTGCACACTGGAGGCTCCTTCACACAGAGCTGGTCAAACAGTTACATCCAAAACTGATTTGAAAAAAAAAAAAAAAAAAAACTGATTTGACCAAATTGGGAGATAGATTTCTTGTACTTGCAGAATTCTATCTTCTATAAGAGACTTTTTTAGCCTTATAATAAATGATACCTCAAATAATGGCTGCTTTTTATATCTTTTATATTCTTTAACATCTGAGTGATTTCATAGGAGAGATCTGCAAATGTTTAAGTACATCTGAGGAATTTAACACAGCAAGCATGTGATAAGCAGTATTCTGTGTTAAGTACTGTTTCAGGTACCTTGAGTGGGGTCCCCGCCCTCAGAACTTGCATTGTGAAAAAAAAAAAAAAAAAAAAAAAGAACTTGCATTGTGGTGAAGAGATAAGGTATGTACTCAGATAATCACTGTGTGTAGTGTTAACAAAATAGAAGCACAGAGAAAGAACATGAATTCCATATGGGAGCATGGAAGAAGACTTTCTGCAGGAAGCTGCTTTTTTGAGCAGGGCCTTGACACTTGGGCAGGCAGAAGTGAATGTGCATGTGTAGTGAAAATGCACATTTGCCACTGCGGGAAGAAAGAACATTTGCTTGGAACCAGTTATATGCCCATCACTGTCTTGACATTGGGATTGCAGAGGTGACTGCTATACTTAGGTTGGCTGGACAGTGCACGAGGGGAGAGGAAGCAAATGGTGGAAGGAGGTTATGGCCTGCTGGGCTAGGGCCAGGTAGCAGTGGCCTCAGTGTCTTGGAGTGTGGACTTGATTCAGGGGCAGGGGATCCTAATGAAAGTTTTGTGAGCAGTGCTGTGATCCAATTGCCTATGTTGAGGCGCTTGCCATCTGTTTCACATTGAGTGTCTTGTTTTCTCTCATTCAATCCTCATATCAGATCTAGGAGATATGACTCCTTACCCATTTTGCAGATGGGAAAACTGAGGCTTAGCAAAATTAAGTGTCTTGCCCATAGTTTTTACGCTAAGAAGTTGAGAACTGCAGCTTGAGCCTTAGTGTCTGAGCTTGACTCCGAAACCTGAACCCTTCCAGGAGAAGGATGGGCTAGAAAAAAGGTTGGAAGTGAAAAAGCTCATGAGGAGGCAGTGGCAGTTGTCCAAATGAGGAGTGATGAGGACAGTGGGAGGGTGGGTGGACGTGTGAGTGTGGACATAGCTGGGGCAGAGTTGATGGCCCCAGAGCAAGAGGGAGGGGAAGGGGTCCGGTGTGGGATGTATACGTGATACAGGGCAGGACAGGGCCATTGGCTGCAGACTCCTCGGTGACTCCTGTCAGTATGGGAGGCACATGGCTGCTGGACCATCCTGAAGCAGAAGAGTTTGGGAAGGGGAAGACTGACTCACATTAAGCCATCATGTATCCTCGAGTTCTGACTGCATACCTTTCCCTGAGATACTGCCTATCACCTTTTGCCGTCCACTAGTACAGCAAGGCAGTGGAATGGCTTATTGATCAGAGGATTCCAGAGAAACACAGAGTTGTGAAGACCAGCTAAGCAGTACCAACCTAGCTCTTGTGAAATAGGCCTCTTTTGACCTCCCAAGTGATGAATACATTCTAAACAAAATGGTAAAAGCCCAAAACCCATGCTGCTTCTTTTCTACCACTTAGCAGACACCTTGAAGAAGAAACCCAATCTCTGATCAGACTTCCTGCCTCTATGTCCTGAGTGAGCATTTTTGAGATAAGTGGTGTCACCATTCCTTCTAAACTGCAGTTCCATTTAAGTTGAACGCATTAGGAGAATGGAATGCTCCCATATGAGCTTTCAGATCAGATACACTGTCAAGATTACACTCTAGTAAACAACCTTTTTTTAGAGAGCTCAGTCATATTCCTAAACCCATTCACAGCCTTCTGGCAAGTAGTCTTCACAAAAGCTCCATGGCCAGCTGTAACTGCTCCTTTCCTCGGAAAAGAACACAGGCACTGCTGCCCAGGCCTCCCCAGAGGACCACCTGGTGTGGGGCGCAGAGTGTGACAGAGAGACTGAGAGAGAGAGCTGCCCACAACTCCCCTGGAGCGAAGGGCGGGATCAGTGCTAGGATGATGTGGCTCACAGTGCCCCCTAGTGGTGTACTCTGGCGCTCTTAGTTCTGGGGAAAGGAGATGCCTAATTTTCTTTTTCTTCCTTCCTTTCTTTCTTTCTTTCTTTCTTTCTTTCTTTCTTTTTCTTTCTTTCTTTCTTTCTTTCTTTCTTTCTTTCTTTCTTTCTTTTCTTTCTTTCTTTCTTTCTTTCTTTCTTTCTTTCTTTCTTTCTTTCTTTCTTTCTTTCTTTCAAGATTTTATTTATTTATTTGAGTGAGAGAGAGGGAGAAACAGACTCCCCACTGAGCAGGGAGCCCAATGTGGGACTTGATCCCAGGACCCTGAGATCATGACCTGAACTAAGGCAGACATTTAACTGGCTGAGCCACCCAGGCGCCCTCATGCCTACTTTTCTTGTACAGCAAAGAGGGGAGATTTACTCTTGGACTAGAGCTCCCAGTGGCATCTACTCCAGGTGCAATGATGCTTTGAGGGCAGCGTGATTTTGGAAGATTCAGGCCTGTTTTCACAGTGTCTAGAAGAAAGGCTCTGAAACCAAGGGCTGAAGAGATTTGAAGACTGAAAGTGACCCTTGTTTTCAAGAGATACTCTACACTTACTGTGTCCGGCCACATGTGGCTTTAGAGCATTTGGAATTGAGTTGGGCTGTACATGCAATGTAAGCACTGATTTCAAAGACTTAGTATGAAAAAAACATGAAATGCCTCTAATATTTACTTACATGTTGAAATGATGTTTTGGATTAAATAAATATATTAAAATAATTTTACTTTATTTTTCTTACTGTTCACTGTGGTTTCTAGAAAAACTTAAATTATATATGTATTTATATAGCCTGCATTATATTTCACTGGACAGCAGTGCTCTACACCAGTGGGCTTTGGGCTGAGATGAGGGGCCCATGTGACTGGGACAGGTTCTACATCTGCCCTTCAGGCAACTTCTATAGCTGTAACTGATCTTTTGGAGAGGTGGAATGGGCTTGACCTTTGTGATTTACCCCTTTCCTCCCAAAGAACCCTATGAAATCCTCCCTTTCAAAGTCATCACTTTGAGTTAATAAGAATTTTTCAAAATTCAGGTCCTTGAAATGAAGCACCTAACATAACACCCAGACTAAATATTCTGGGATCCTAGGATCCCTCCATGAGAGAGGAGAGGCCCCGGGGTGCACTGGGGAAGAAAGAAAGAAATCTCATCCAGCTAGCTGCCTCCCTCTTCCATTTTGTGGTCAGCAGTCTGGCTTTAAGACTGCCTACTCTTACAAGTTGACCTCTGCCCTTCCTAAGTGTCTGCTTTCTTCTTACCTTCCTTGTCCTTAGGAAATGGACAGCTTGGGAAGAGCTATATCAAAAGTTCTGGGTTTGTTTTTTTTCCTTTCCTCTGTCATCAGTTCTGAGCGGTTTGCATGACCTAGGAAGCCTGGCTTCCTTTTGAAATACACAAAGTTCATTTATACATTGTGTGAAGGGACCCTGGATGGCTAAATATAGCATTAAGGTGTGGGGTGTATGGAGTAGAATTTGTTCTGCAGCTTGGCATGCTTCAGACATTGTCTAAGGAAGGAGATGACTCTGAGTTGCGTGGGTTAAATATGGTCAGCTTAACTGAGCAGCAAGGGGACAGCACAGTTCCTTAGGGCTCTCAGCAAATGATTCCTGGGTGGGCTTCTTATACCAACACTCCACCTAGAGAGTTTATCTCTAGGACAATGGAAACCCTTTGCCAGGATTTGTCAGGTGCCTTCTATGTGCTTAGCATTAATTGAAAAATTTGTAGGAACTCCCCAACTTGGGATTTAGGGACCAAAATGAGTTTGCCTCTCCTGTAGGATTATTTATTTTACTCTTAGACTTGCAATACCTAGGAGCTTTTGTTTTGTTTTCTCTTCTAGGCTTTTGTAAATTGGAAAGAGGCTAAATTGACTTGGAGTTTTTTCAAACAGTCTTTCTTGAAGCAGATTTTGACAGAAGGTAAGTGAAAAGTCACTCTTAGCAATCAGGACACCATAGTTTGAAAAAGGGGATTCCACAGAACTACCGATTACCTAAACCCAGGCAACATGCTTTCTGGAGCCCCCTGGGCAAAGGAACCTCAGAAATAGAAGCTTTTTAAATAGGGAGAGGGAAACTGACATTTATTTAGCTTGATAGTGAGGGTCAGTGCTATTGTATAACTTCTGCGGGGTCCTAGTAATGAGGAACAACTTAATTTGAATTCAAGTCTAATTCCCAAATCCCGTGTTTTATCATTTAAAGAGATGTATCATGAAGTTCTATATCAATTAGAGAAAATTTGGAAAATAAAGAAAATATCTGTAATCTCATTATCCTATTCTAACTTTTTATATACTTCTTCTTTTGAACATTTTTAAAGAACCAGATTTCCATCATTTTATTTTCTTAAATAATAAGATTCACCTGTGTGATAGTTTGCCAGAGTCCCAATTTCTTATGGCTTTCCAGTTTAACAGTGACAGAGCTCTCCACACAGAGGGCTGGCCTGGAGCTGAAAGTACATCTAGTTTTTCTGTGCATGTGTATTGGTTTATTTATGCCCAGCTTTAGTTCAAAGAATGAGATTTGAGGCAGCAAGAAGCTGGTAAAGTTAGTGGTTTCTCTCTGTATAAATTTCATATGTCTGTATATCCATATATCTATTACTGAACGTATTTTTAAATCTTTTCAAAAATTGTCTTTTTAAGAGAGCAAGGGAGAGTGCACATGTGTGTGAGCTGCAGGGCTGATAGCCAGAAAGAGGGAGGGAGAGAATCTTAAGCAGGCTCCATCCCAAGCACAGAGCCAGATGCAGGGCTGGATCTCATATCCCTGAGACCATATCCTGAGCCAAAATCAAGTGTCAGTCGCCTAACCAACCAAGCCATCCAGGCGCCCCTCAAACATTATCTTTTAATTGTAAAAATAGTATAACCTTGTTTCAAAAATTTTGGAAAATAGAGAAAAGTTCCCTATAATTCTAGCATTCTAATATAGCCATCATTATTATTGTTATTTTCCTTTTTCCCTCTTTATTTTTTGTTAATTATGCTTTTAAAGGGAAATAACTCTTCTAAGCCTATCCCCATCTGTGAGTTAAGGGATGGGATCAGGAGGGGTCTGAGGGCTCCTGAGCCCTGAGAGTGCTTATTTCTAGCCTGAGCCTATATAACATTGCCATTACAAAAGTAGAACTTGTTCACAGGACTTCTGGGGAAAGGGTCAGAAGCCTTTGGAGAGCTTTTAGAGCTCAACTCTAAAAAAAGTTGAGTGAAGGTGCCTTAACTCTATGTTTATTGGGAGCAGGATGTGCTGTTTACTACTGTCTCCCCAATACCCTGCTGGGACTGGCACATGCTTGGTGTTCAACAAGTATTTGTTGTTGATAAAGAAAGGTACCTGTAGTGAAATTGTATATTGTGATAGTTTACATTGTTAGAATAAGGAAAATCAATAGAGGGAATTTGGAAAGGGTGTTTGCTTTTATGTACTTTCTCCCAAAGTTTTAAGAGCAGTTTAAACGAGTTGAGGAATGGATCCAGTCCATGCAATGGCCCTAAATTGGTTGCCTGGGCCGCAGTAGCTAGACGGCAGCAGGTATAAACCAGGCCTGAATGTGGTACCGATTGCTTGCTTGCTCTATGGCTAGACCTTTGCTGGTGTGACAGCAGAGGGCTGTTGGGAACCTCTCAGGGCTTCCGTCTCCATTGCTGTGAAATAAGGAAGTGGCTGGACAAGAGAACATCCGCCCCCCAATTATTTTTTCTCTAAAAACTACAACTCTAAAAAAAGTTGAAACCATTCGTTGTAATAGCAAAAATATAGATGCTGTTACCTTCTGCCCCCACATTTCCTGAACACTGTGTGCCAGGTGCTGAGAATATACAGATGAATGAGTTATAGGCCACAGCCTCAAGGAGCTCATTCTCTCACCCAAGATGCTGTGAGGGGTGTACTTGGAAACATTACTGTCTCTCAAGTGCTCTTGCATTTCCTGGAGCTCTGCTAGGAAACCAGGGACAGAGAAATGAGGGAGATGTAGTTCCTGTCCCCAGGGAGCTTAGAGACTGTGGGAGGAGAGGGCAGTTGTACCAGAGCAGAGTCAGGTCCCTATGGAAAAGCCAGACTAGGTGGCCAGCATGCTAAGAGCCGAGGCTGGGAGCAGGAGGGGCCCAGCCCAAAGCTGAGCAGCTCAGAAGGGCTAAAAGCTGGTCAGGTAAACCAGAGGATGACAATGTAGTGCTGGGAGATGGGGATGAAGTCGGTGAAAGAGCACTAAAAACATAGCACGGGGTCAACTTACAAAGGCGTCAAATGCAGAATTAAGGAACCTGGAGTTTTGCAAACACTAAAGAGCAATTTAAAGGTGTGAAAGGAGGGGTGGCCTTAAGATCTGTATTGCTGAAGCTGGGACTGTTAGCAGTGAGGATGAATCAGAGCAGTGCAGAGATGCAGATAGGACCTAGTGCTGTCCTGTGGGCCCCACCTGGGACGGCCTACAGAGGACCCTGCCTCAGACACAGTGCTGGGAGACTGCAGGGAGTCCAGGACCAAAGGGAGACCTAAGAACCTCACTGCTTCTGGCTTCTGAATATTGTTTTCCTTTTTGAGCAGGTTGGTAGGAGGTGAGAATTTGCCCTCTGGGCTGTGGTCATTCTTCAGAGCTCCATCTCCATAGTGGACTGTGTTTTCTACTCATGGATAATAAAATTTATGGAAGGTGGGGATGGGGCTCTGGGTTGGTGTCTTCACCTTGAAGGCGTTAGCCTTAGATTTGAATCATGAGCTTGCATTCCAGAGCCTCTCCAGCCTCCATGGAGCTTTCTCCACCCAGGGAGGCAACTTGATGAGTGTATGCACATGATCATGGACCTATCATTTCACAGAACTTACACTTAAAATTTGGGACAATCATCTTTATTATTAACATTTTTGTAATCTTCCCCCCCCCTCCTTTTTTAAGTTATTAGACTGGTTTTATTGATTTTTGTTTTGTTTTTAATTTAATGGTTTGGAGATTTGCTGTCAATAAATCCCCTAGCACTCTCCCAGTTGTTACTATTTTAAGATTATTTGAAATCAACATTTGGATGAGGAAGATGTCTTCAATTGGTTATATAATTTTTCTTCTTTGAGAGTATTTGCCAGCTGAAAAGTTGATGGACAATAAGAAGGAAACAAGAAAATAATGTGCCCTTGAAATGCTAATTATTTTGCTTCTCTGTTTGTAGGTGAGCGATACATAATGACTTTTTTGAATGTGTTAAATTTTGGTGATCAAGGTAAGATGAAAATGCTGTAGTGAACACCATTAGTAGATACTTTCTAATATATTTCTCAGCAGTTTGATACATTTAATAAAGAATAATAAACCTGATGATTATAAAAGATGAGGGCTGTAATAAAATGATTCCTGAAGATTGCGGGTCTTTGCAAATATCTACAGTGCATGCAGTGACTACCCCCCCCCTCCATATGACTCAGCTGGCAGGCCCTCGTTTGAGATCCCCTGGTTTCTGCAGAGCTCTGGTGCCCGTTGGAGGGGTTGGAGTGCTAAGAGAAAAGGGAGCTCATCATGACCATCACAGATCTGCTCCATATTTATACAGCTAGATAGGTCTCAATATTTTTTCTTTCTTTCTTTCTTTCTTTCTTTCTTTCTTTCTTTCTTTCTTTCTTTCTTTCTTTCTTTCTTTCTTTTTTCTTTCTTTCTTTCTTTCTTTCTTTCTTATTTTTTTTTCTTTTCTTTCTTTTCTTTTTCTTTCTTTTCTTTTTCTTTCTTTTCTTTTCTTTTCTTTTCTTTTCTTTTCTTTTCTTTTCTTTTCTTTTCTTTTCTTTTCTTTTCTTTTCTTTCTTCTTTCTTTTCTTCCTGCCTTTCTTCCTGCCTTTCTTCCTACCTTTCTTCCTGCCTTTCTTCCTGCCTTTCTTCTTGCCTTTCCTTTCTTTCCTTTCTTTCTTTCCTTTCTTTCCTTTCTTATTTAAGAGAACATGACCGGGGGGAGAGGCAGAGGGAGAGAGAGAGAGAATTCTTAAGCAGACTCCCTGCTGAACATGAAGCCCAGCTTAGGACTTAATCCCAGGACCCTCAGATCATGACATGAGCTGAAGTCAGATGCTTAACCAAATGAACTACCCAGGCACCCCTTTTCATATTTATTTTTGACTGTAATCCTCAGGTAATAGAAAGAAAAAATTTTAAAAACCAACTTAGCATTAGTGATTTTTTTAAGTTTTAAAATTATTTTTAAATTATTTTTAAGTGATTTTTTTTTTTTAAGATTTACTTATTTATTTGGGGGAGAGAAGGGGTAGGGGGAGAGGCAGAGGGAGAGAATCCTCAAGCAGATTACCTGCTGAGCCTGGAGCCTGACGTGGGGCTCAATCCCAGGGCGCTGAGATCAAGACCTGAGGTGAAACCAAGAGTTGGACACCCAACTGACTGAGCTACCCAGGCACTCCTGGCATTAATGATTTTTATAAGAGGGTGCTGGTGATAGAAATGTTCTATATCTTGACTGTATCAATGTCAGTATCCTAGCTGTGATATTGTGCAATGCTCTCACAAGATGTTACTTGTCAGGAAACTGGGTAATGGATCTGTTATTTTCTAGAACTACATGTGAATCTCTATCTCAGTTTAATTTAAAAAATTAAATTAGAAAAACTGTTTGTGGTGCTGTGAAAATTCAAATAGAAAAACCAGGAGGAATCATCATTTCTTCCTTTTTGTCTTATAGGTGTATATGATATAGTAAATAATCTTGGCTCCCTTGTGGCCAGGTTAATTTTCCAGCCAATAGAGGAGAGTTTTTACATATTCTTTGCTAAGGTACTGGAGAGAGGAAAGGATGCCACACTTCAGAAGCAGGTACTCTTGGTCTTATGTCATTATCTCAAGTGAATTCTCCAATTGCAGGATAAACAGCAATGAGTTTCTCTTGTTTGATCTGAAATTTCCTTCTGGGTTTCATTCTTCCATCACCTTCATGAATGATGTCAGGACTCTGAGCTCACTTCTTTTGCTCTGGCTTGCCCTTCCCTTCTTTTTCTTTTTCTTTTTTTTTTTTTTTTTTTTGCCCTTCCCTTCTTACCCTTAGTCCTTCCTTGTGACCTAATTCTTGAACTCTCAGAACTCTCTGCGGCTGTCCCCCGTGCGGCATAGACCACCCCCCACCACCCATGCTCTAGGCTTAGCTGGAAGAATGAGATTGTCTCCTCCATCCTCAGATTCTCAAGAACCAAAAGTGAGCCAAAGGAGGCAGAGGTTGGGGCAAGGCTTGCATATGGTGTGGTGAGGAAAGGACATGGTCATTAGGTTTCACCACACCAGGTGTCTAAGCTCCTTAAATATAGTGAATTCATGTGCCCAGACTGCACTCTGGCCATGGAAATCTGCCTACTCCGATTGGTAAATGCAGAAGAGATTTTCATCAGGCATATTGGTTGTTAGAAACCCCTTTTTCTAAAACCATTGAAAATGTCTGACTTATCTTAGAATTAAAAAGAGGCTAAGTCAGCCTCTTATGTGTCTTAGAAGACACTTTGCAAAATACAGTTTATGCACAATATCTCAGAATGAACTAATCTGGTTCTCTGTTGATTTAGGAATATTTTCCTAAGCATGCTTTGACAGGAACGTCAGGATTTGGAGACGTTTGTCAGGAGAAGCACACTGACAAAACTAGCCAGCTAGCAATTTAAAAACTTGCTGTCTATTGAAGAATAAATATCAGAGAGGAAGGTGAATGTTTCCTAAGCAACCTTTGAAATAACTTATCCTAAATGAGCTAAAAACCAAACCTTCCCTGCACTACCTATGGAGGCACAGATTGGCTTTTTCCCTTCATTTCCCTCTTGCTAATTGACGTGAAAACAAACACAGGCTGTAGAAAAGCAAGGATACCTCTCAGCAGTTGAAAGAGTGATCTGTAAGACAGCAGAGAAGGAAAGCCAGATGTGAGGTTTTTCTTTAGCTCGTGATTCATCCAACTTCCTTCCCTCTCCCTCCACCCCAGGAGGATGTTGCCGTGGCTGCTGCGGTTTTGGAGTCCCTGCTCAAGCTGGCCCTGCTGGCCGGCCTGACCATCACCATTTTTGGCTTTGCCTATTCTCAGCTGGCTTTGGATATCTATGGAGGGGCCATGCTTAGCTCTGGATCAGGTATGCGCAAGAGTGTTGGCAAATTTGTTCTAATTTCTGAACAGAAACAGAAGAGTCTTTTGCAGTTCAAAAACTTGCGTGCATATATATAGGTTGGTATCTGCCAGTGTAGGGAACGCTGTCAGTGCCTGGGGCTCTGAGACCATTCCCCACACTCAAGGTCAGAAACAGCTCAGTGCCGTCCAGGGGCTCTGGCACCAGGGCATTCAGTCTCCCAACCTCACTTGGAGAAGTCATTATGAATCCTTGGCTTTCCTCCCAGGCCTAAAATGTGTTTTGCTGGGCACTTCCCTGTGCACCCTCTGGGGTGAGGGAAGAAGGCAGAGAGCAGATTCTAATGAGTCTCCGCTTGATACTAAACACATCTGAAGGTAGTAAATGCCACATAAATATCACAGCCTGATGCATGAAAGTCTCTGAAGGATAACTCAGAGCCATTTGCAGAGAATAAAATTGATCTCGGCAAGTAAAATGGCATGTTTAATCTAGTGACTCTTGGTTCTGGAAGGACAAAAGTATCGAATGTATCTAACTTTGAAACACCTGGTGCCCATGCCACCGAGCATCTCACAACACTGCTAGGCTTTGGGGACTTCACCAGTTTCATAATGTGCAGGGCCATACGCTGGTAGTCCATTTGCAATGTTTCTTCTTGGGGTCAGCAAAGATATTTTCAGTTCCTCAGGTCACTAGACAAGAACTCTGAAGACTTCTTTCTGTGCCACATCTCAATGAAAGGGGCTTTGTCCAGTGCCATTTTACAAGTTCACTGGCATGTTTTGGTCTCCACTATAATGGGCCCAAACTTTGGGTAGTAGGGGAGGAGGGGCCAAGTCTCTACCCGAGAGCAAAGGTCATTCATTTTGGAGAAACACCTGCTGTGAAACCGTAGTGTGGTTGGCAGCCGCCTGGGGCGGATGCTGTGAGGCTTGTGTTTCCATCACAGGCAGGAAGGCTCATTAGGAAGCTGGGGAGGCTCGCTGGGGAGGCTCATTAGGAAGCCATTCTTAAGTCCTGTGCAAAGACTGGGCAGTCAACCATTTCACACAGCACTGCCTTCTAGAAAGGTGATCGCCAATGAACAGCCTTTATTGTCACAGTCACAGGACGTGGTTGTGAGAAGGCTGTCCCGTCATTACAGTGTTCACCTGGTGAAGTAATGAGTCCTAGAAAGTATGGAACCTGATAGCTGTGGGCCTTTGGCTCAAGGGAGAGGCTGGTGCCAGCCTTGAGCCTTGGTCGTAGTTATCAGGTACAAGGGTCAGTGTTAGTTGATATCTAAGGTAGTACATTCTATTTCTAAAGCCTTATGTCAGAGCCATTAATAATATTAGACTTAACACGATGAGCACTGAGTAATATATAGAATTGTTGATCACTGTATTGTATACATGAAACTAATATAACACTGTAAAAAAGCAATTTTAGACTCAAAAAGATATTCTCTTGGTATCATCTTCTGAAAGAGAAGAGTCTCAAGAATAGCCTGGTTTCTCAGTTTCTGAAAAGAATGTGCTGTTTGGTGAGCTAGGACCATTGTCATCTCTTGCCTGGCCCAGAGCTCCATCAGTGTCACTGTCCCAACAGGGTCTTCTAGCATTCATCTCCTTATTGTAGCTCCCTCGTACTTTGACCAAACTCCCAGTTCTCTGTGAAGCCCATAGTGGCTCCTGGTAGTACATCATCCCTCATTGGCCATTGCTGGCTTTCCTTCCCTCGTTTCCACGCCACCCCACATCTCTTTGCTCTGCTCCTGACTCTTCAGACTAGTGCTGAATGAATTCCCCAATTTCAACCTCTTCCGAAAATGGACTTGAAGCCTTCTCCTTGAATCAGTGTTTCGTGGAAAACTTTATGTTCTCCATGTCTCAAAGTGGTTCTCTTTCTACTTTTAGGTAGACCCACACATGCCATGAGCTTTCAGTTGTGCAGTGAGAGGCACAGGCTGGGAGAGGGGCCCTGCCCCTCTCTGCCAGAGAGAAGAGGGTGGAGGGAACAGGAAGCACAGCCTTGACACACCCTTGGTCCTGCCTACACCACTGGAGCAATCCCCCAGCTGCAGTGGGAGCCAGGCTACTTCCCACAGAGGCTTGGGGGGTGAAGTACAACAGGACCTGATGAAATGTGGGAATCAACAGAGGGGCCTCGGGAAATAGCTTTCTGTTGGGCTTCACAGCTGCCCCATTGGGACTCCGCATGTAATTGTTGACTGCCATAGAGGTATTCAGGGTGCCCCTGGCATGAAGATCTTTCACATTAAGCAGCTTTCATAAACTATGAGTGAGTTCCAGATTCTGGGACTCTGGAGCTTTAGCCCCCCACCCCTTTTCTTTTAATGACTAAGTCTTTCTTGAGGTCTAGTTTACATGAAGTAAAATTCTTTACTCTTAAGGAGTACAGCTTGGTGAGTTTTGACAAATACATACACCCATTACCCCAGAAAGTTCTTTCAGGACTCTTTCCAGTCAACTGCCGATGCTGCCCTCCCGCCCCCCACCCCGCCCCCCCCAGAGGCAAACACTGTTCTGATTTTTATCACCATAGATTAGTTTGCTTTTTTAATTTTTTAAAAATATTTTATTTATCCATTCACCTGAAAGTGAGAGAGAGAGAACAAGCAGAGAGGAGGGGCAGAGAGAGAGGGACAAGCAGACTCTCTGCTCAGCACAGAGCCCAGACATGGGACTCAGTCCCAGGACCCTGAGATCATGACCTGAGCCATAACAAAGAGTTGGATGCTCAACTGTCTGAGCCACTCAGGTGCCCTAGATTAGTATTACTTATAAAAGGGACTTTATATCAGTGAAATCATACAGCATGGACACTTTGGCGGTTGGCTTCTTTCTCTCAATATACAGTTTGTGGGGTTCATCCATGTTTTTACATGGATCAGTATTTTTTTCTTTTTGATTGCTTCTTTGAGAAGTATTTTTTATATGGATGCCCACAGTCTGTTTATCCTTTCTGTCGTTGATGGTCAGTTTGGACTATTAACTGCTATGGACATTTTTGTACAAGTGGTTATGTGAACATGTACATTTATTTTTGTTGGATGTATATTTAGGAGTGGGATTGCTGGGTCACAGGTTGTTTTATTAGAAGTTGCTTGACTTCCTCTTACTAATGGCCTTCCTAAAATGGGATCAATTCCATTTTTGGGGCTCCCAGTCTTTTGTTAGCAATTTTCTCAGAGCTTGTTAGTGAGTTATAGGACTGCATCACCATGTTTTAGCAAAAAAACATCATGGTTATTCTGATTCTCTCTGCAGATTTGTGGGTGTGTTCTGTCTCCAGTTTGCTGCTGCTCCCGAGCCCTGGGCTTCTCCCCATGGTCTTTTCTTCAGCTCAGTTCTCTTAGCATTCAGGGCCACTAGTGCCCTTGGGTGCTCAAACAGCAGAGCTCTTCATGCTGATTTAAAAAGAGAAAAGATTTGCTTACTGGCCAGATAAGCTTTTAGTTGTTAAGCAAGACATTTGTAGACTTACTCCTTTTTTTTTTTTTTTAAGATTTTATTTATGTACTTGAGAGAGAGTGTGCACAAGCAGGAGGAGGGAGGGAGACAAGCAGACTCCATGCTGAGCACGGAGCCTGATGCAGGGCTTGATCCGAGGACCCCAAGATCATGACCTGAGCTGAAACCAAGAGTTGGCCACTTAACTGACTGAGCCACCCAGGTGCTCCTGTAGATTTAGCCTTTGCCCTTTCTCTCTCTCTCTTTTTTTTTTTTTTTTTTTTAAGATTTTATTTACTTATTTGAGAAGGGAAACACAAGTGGGGTGATGGGTAGAGGGAGAAGCAGACTCCTTGGTGAGCAGAGAGCTTAACATAGGGCTCAATCCTGAGACTCCAGGATCATGACCTGAGTCAAAGGCAGATAGATGCTCAACCGACTGAGCCAGCAGGTTGCCTCAGTTGCCCTTTCTTGTTTCGCATTTTATTTTAATCAGGGCTATGGAATGGTGGACATCATTCCAGATGATTAAGACTTTAGGCTTGAGCATGTATCTGCCCATGTACAATACCAGCAGGGCTCCTGACCCAGTTCTGGTGCATGTGGGCCTCCTGTTTGTGTTCTAGAGTCTTGATGGGTTGTTTCCTTATAGGTCCTGTTTTGCTGCGTTCCTACTGTCTCTATGTCCTCCTGCTTGCCATCAATGGAGTGACGGAGTGTTTCACATTTGCTGCCATGAGCAAAGAGGAGGTTGACAGGTAAGTAAAGACCCTCCTTTAATCATGGCCAAACTGAATAACTTGCCAATCTTCTTTCTTTTCATTCTGAACATGCATTCACAGAAAGCCCTTTTAGAGGTAACGCCTATCCCACTAGTGTAGCACCATCCCTGGACATTCAGCAGTTGCACAGGTGCCACAGTTAGTCTTCCACGCACCGGGCTGGGGACAGCAACTATCCTGTGCCTCCTTTTGGAGAAGGAAGAAATCTGGAACTGAAGGTTTGCAGAGATGGCACAGCTCTGCACCCCCACCTCCTTGCCCAGTGCCTCAGTGGGTTACCATGGAGCTTCTTTGAGATACAGAGTCCTGTCTCTGAAACTGTGATTTGTAGGCTGTGAGGAAGTTCAGGAATCTGTATCACCTCTCTTCAGAGAAAGGCCCATATGCACATACACATTTTGCCACTATTTTTTCCCATCCATGGACCCCAGATCAGGACCTCTACCCTGGCACCACAAACAGTGGTTCTTAGCATTGGTTATCAATCAAAATCTCCCGTAAAGCTCCTTAGATGTGCAGATTCCTGCCTGCCCTTCTTCCACCACTCTCTCCTAGCACACCTGCAGAACTGGCAGGCCCCTGAGCATTTGTGTGTTTTTTAAAAGCTCCTCAGTGATTCTGACATGAACTAGTTTAGAGCTTCTGACCCACACCCGGGATGTATCCCAAGTGCCAGAAGTAGCATGGCAATATCTTAAGGCACCACTACAGGATGAGGTTGAGAAGGATGAAATTGATAGGGAGAAAAGGAGAGGAAGAGAAGGAAAAGACAGTAGAGGATGGCTGTGGGTAATGGGGCAAGCGGTCTTGGTTATCCCTCTGCCTCCTGATGCATGGATCCTTTGGGGGCTTTTATGCTGCCTGTGTAAGGCCTTGAGTGCTTAGACCAACAGAGCTAGCATTTGAGGGGCTTGGTCCAAGGAATCTGTCATCACACAGCCCCAGGAGATTTCTGAAAATAGAGCTTCAGGAACCACTAGCCCAGACCAGCTTATCAGTAAAATTACGTGGAGCCCTATGACCCTCTACATATTCAGGTGGGTGTGGGTGAGTGAGGCCTTCACGAAGTAGTAAATACCCCAATGATGTGCAAGACACCTGATGGCTTTTAATCCTGTTATATTTCATTTTTCAGACTGCCATGTCATGACCTACTCAGCTGATTTTCCCACCTACTTTTAGCTCACAACCCGTAGTTTTCAAATATTGGTCTAGATAGGTTTTTCACTTCAGAGAGTTAAATGTGTAGCTGTAAAACTACTTTGCGGCCATCCTCCTCACCCTTTATTTTTTTCATGGATGAAAAGGTCAATTTAAGTTTGATTTTGAGATAATGTGTTTTTGTTTGAAAGGCACCTCAAAGATGAAATAATTTTTAGATGTAACGTAAAACATACTGAGGCAGTAAGCCATGATGGAAAGAGCTCTGGACTAGTTATCTCTATCTGTTTGAAGGGAAATTTTGTTGAAATGATTTCAGCATTAGTATGGAAGGGGAGAGTCAGCTCGAAGCCTGCTTAAAATGTTAAAATGTCTCTTACAATCAAATCATGAGGGAATATAATATAGACAGTGGCTAGTTGCTTTCTTTCCTCTTGCGTGGCATTGAATTAAAAGAAACCACTTTTTAAGTTAGTTTAAGTTAGCTTAATGGGATTTTGATGATATTTAAACGTCTGGAAAATTATTTTCATGATATGAGTAGTCAACATAGAGAAAAGACAGAACCAGAGCACCTTTTTTTTTTTTTAAGTGATTTTATTTACTTATTCATGAGAGAGACACAGAGAGAGAGAGAGGCAGAGACATAGACAGAGGGAGAAGCAGGCTCCCCTTGGGGAGCCCAATGAGGGACTTGTTCCTGGGACCCTGGGATCATGACCTGAGCCAAAGACAGACACTCAACCACTGAGCCACCCAGGTGCCCTGAATTCTAAACTTTTTAACAGAATTCCTAGCACTGGTATGCTAAAAAGTCAGAATCCTAAACAGAACCAGAGCACCTTCTAATGCAGTTCTCATCTGCGGTAATGCACTTCCCTTAAGAGGTGTGACTTCAGGCATGATTTTTCTAGATGTATTAAACACTGCAGCCCAGCCCCCAGCCCTGGTCTGAGCACATGGCATCTGTGTTCATCACAGACCCCAGCATTTTTTCAATTCTGAATTTAACCAGATGTAAAACTCTAGCAGGGATTTTTATGGATGGGATTAGGTAGCTTAGTTAAATGTTATGATTGATTTACATTGGATGTTTCAGATTCTGAATTGGAAAAAAACACCGTATTGATAAAATCACGGGCTTTTACTTAACAACTTCAGGTCAATCAGTGTTTTTCACTTGATCTTAGCCAAAAGGCCCAGAAGTGATTATCCGAACTTTTTTTTCCCAAATCAGAAAAGGATATTTGGTTGGATGTGAAATATTAGAACATCCTTTGAATTCCAAGTTGCTTTTATGTTAATAATTTCATATATTGAAGATAATTGATGGATTTTTCAATCTGCCCTATTTTTTAAAAAATATTTTATTTATTTATTCATGAGAGACACAGAAAGAGAGGCAGGGACATAGGCAGAGGGAGAAGCAGGCTCCCTGTGGGTAGCCCAGTGTGGGACTCGATCCTAGGACCCTGGGATCGGATCATGACCTGAGCCAAAGGCAGATGCTCAACCACTGAGCTACCTAGGCGCCCCTCAGTCTGCCCTATTGAAGAATTTTTGTTCTGTTTTGTTAATTTTTTCTCAGTTTCTTCTGTTCATTTGACAAGTGTTTTTTGAGCCTCTGTTCTCTAACGGACATTTTAAGTTCCAGGAGTACAGCAGTGAAAAAAACAGACAAGATCCCTGCTCTCCTGGAGCTGATGGTGGGGGAGCAAACAAGTAAATAAATAAATCTTGCACAGTACAGATAACTAAAACAGGGTTATGCAGTGAGAGTGGGGCTCTTTTAGATTGGGAGGCCCTTCTGAGAAGGTGGCATTTTGGCTGGATGACCAAGCAGAGTCTCCTAGGCACAGGGGACGGTGATGCAAAAGCCCAAGACTGTTTTCTTGGCCCTTGAATGTTCACCATGGAGCTGGACTCCATAACTGCTGAGTGAAGGATGAGTGCGATCTTCTCATATTGACACATGAGACACTGGCACCGTCCCTACCATTTGCTGCCGAGGCTGCAATGATGGCTGTGCCTTGAGGTTTTCAGCCAACACCCACGCAGGGGCACTTCAGTTGCTGCCATAGTCAACATCTTTGACTGTCCATCTTCTGATAAGCCTGATTTTAAGCCCAGTATCTTCTTGGGGCAATGGAAAAACTAAGCATTCATAAATAATTGTTATGTTAACCAAACCTTATAGAATAGTCATTATTTTCATTAATTTTGTACTGATTGTAAAAGTGGCTGCTGCTGCTTTTTTTTTTTTTTTTTTTTTTTAGTTTAATAGACATCCCTTTAGGTGAACAACCTCTACACAAAAAATATATATGGTTTAAGATCTCTTTTTTAGTGGAAGGGAATTTAGGTCCCAAGAGATTTTGAGCCTGCTATGTTTTTTGGAAATCATTTAACTGAGCTTAAGACCCCTGAAAAAAATACAGAAACTGGTTCAAGGAAACCAGCAATTCAATTTTGAAATCATTTTGTGGGTTAAGTCAGCAAACTTAGAATTGGGGCAGTTCCTCTTTTGTGTTTCTCACACTCAAATTCACCTTGAGAAACAGAAACTTCATCTACTGGAAGACAGAATGGAAAGGCAATGTGGTGGCCTTGACATCAAGGTTGGACACAATTGATGGGCTGGCAAGTTTATGGAATAGTAAGGATTTTGAGGAGTTTAAGCAACGATGAGAAAAGTGACTATAGACAACACATAAGGTTAGATATAAACTGGTATTGACCCAAACTCCATGATTTTTCTCAGTAACCTGTAGGAATGCATAAGGTGGGTTTACCCAAGGTGACTTAAGACTTGGCATGAGCAATGGTGTACTTTTAAATAAAGCCAACCATATTTCTTCCCCTAAGGTGGCTAGTGGGTTCTTAATGTTTACAAATACCACAGATAAAGCATTTAAAATTCTGATCAAAGCCAACTTTAATTTTTTTATCCATGCACTTAAGGGATTATCTAATGACCACCAGTTTCTTAATCCTGACATTGGTTATTAGCTTACAAATCTTAAGGTAAATCCTTTCCATTTACCTAATGTTCAATTCCATCAGTTTTAATGTACACCAGTATAAATACCATCACTGACTACTTTGTATGAAATTCAGTATTCTGGGATCCCTGGGTAGCGCAGCGGTTTGGTCCCTGCCTTTGGCCCAGGGCGCGATCCTGGAGACCCGGGATCGAATCCCACATCAGGCTCCCGGTGCATGGAGCCTGCTTCTCCCTCTGCCTATGTCTCTGCCTCTCTCTCTCTGTGTGTGACTATCATAAATAAATAAAAATTAAAAGAAAAAAAAGAAATTCAGTATTCTATAGACTTCATGGAGTCATGGTTAGTACCAGGAGCCCCCACCTTTTATGTGAACTTCAGTGGTACCATGGAGAACAAGGCAGTTTTGCCTAGTTTAAGCAGGATTTATTCTCATTTGTAAGAGAACCTTCTTGCAACAAGTTTATTCAGTTTAAAAAGTGGTATTTTAATTGCATCTTTAAATTTTTTTTTCCTGATGTGGCTTATACCTTTAAGGCTATAGGTTTGTGAGTTCTGGAAAGTTCAACAGTGGCAGCGCCCTATTCTAGTGATAAACAGTGGACCCCTATCATTATCAGCTCTTCCCAAATGGCCACACCAAAGAAGCCACACTGTTGAATTCATCCTTGCTTGAATTAGCATGAATTAGGTACTGATTTCTTTCATTATTGACATTTTACTTAGAGTTGGATGAGGATGACTTTGAAAGTTTGTGAACCTGTAGTCTCAACTCCAAGGATCTGAGATTGTTTCTGGGGAGACAAAAAAGATCATACATCTCTACTTCTTTTTGGAAAAGAGATCAGATAACTAACTGGCCTATGATGGTCTCTACCTTCAGTGGCTTGTTATGAAGTTGGCCATTCTGATTATTGATCAGTAGTTAGTGAAAAACACACCTCCCTTGTTGGAGGATTGTGTATGTGTGTGTGTGTGTGTGTGTGTGTGTGTGTGTGTGTGTGTATGGTATTCCTGTTACCCCTCCGATCAGGTATATCTCCATAGCACCTGGGGCTTGGTCCACCTGAGGACCAGTACCTGGGCATTCAACAGACATAGCAGCTTTTTACCACCCTTTGTGTACAGAACCGGAGTGGCCTCTGAGTTCCCTAATTCAGCAGACACAGCTGAGAGACCTCATGGTTTGATTCTCTACAACTATGTACTTAGAATGCCTGCTGCTCGCTAGGCAGAAACCAGTGCTGGACAATTTTGTTTGTGGCCGTACCACAAGCCTCTTTGAAGACCACAGCAGCTGTTTTGTCTTTGCTGAGACTCAGTTTCCCTTGCTCTGAATGGAAGGTAACTAGGCTAAGTGGAAGTTCAGCATAATCCATCCAGTGAGGAGGCCAGAGAGCTCTGGAGATGTGGAGAGCAGAGGGAAGGATGTCTAAGAGTTGGGAACACTGAAGTGATTTAGGCCTACTCCCCCGTGTGCATGTCATTTTGAAGGCTGGTCACTTGCTTTAAGTGAGATCTACTAGCCAAGTTCCCAGGGCTTCTGCATTTCCCAAGGAAAGTGGTGTGCATTTCCCTAAGTTTAGTTGCCAGAGTCAGGTCACTCCTTAGGCAAATTACTCAGCCTCCCTGTGCCTGGTTTCCTGGTCTGTAAAACATATACAAACCTCATAGAGTAAGGGTTATGTGTTTTCACTCATCACTATATCCCTGTTCCCCTGTCAGTGGCTGTCACAGAGTTTGTATTCATATATAATTATTACCTATGTCATAATTCTTGTGCCTCACATTGAAGACTTGGACTGAACAGGATTTTTATGTGTTTTGGTCACAAAGTGTCACTTAAACTAACCAATTATCCTTAAAAACCATAATATCTTGCGTTGTTTATTTCCTTACTCTTCAGGGATGAGGGGGATAGTTATGGATATCCATATAGTCATCCATATAGTGTCCACAGCTATGAAAACCAGCCGGGTTATGGCAACTCAGAGGTACTTTCTGTGATTTCATGTTATGGCCACTTGTTTTGGAACAGTCTTGTTTGGGACAAGGTACCTACTCCTCTGTTTTGTCTCCCTCTCCCCAGGTACAATTTCACAATGCTGGCCCTATCGTCTTCATTCCTGGTGTTATCCTATCTCCTGACCCAGTGGTGTGGCAGTGTGGGCTTCATCTTGGCCAACTGCTTTAACATGGGCATTCGGATCACACAGAGCCTTTGCTTCATCCACCGCTACTACAGAAAGAGCCCTCACAGACCCCTGGCAGGCCTGTACCTATCACCCGCCCTCCTTGGGGCATTTGTCCTCAGTGGCGGGATTACTGGTGTTTCCGAGGTGAGACTCCCTGCAGCCTTCACACTACATGCTTTTGTAGGCTGCTCGCTGTTCCTGGCTCTAGGCTTCCCCTTCTTGCTCTTCCTGACCCACCTAGGCAAATATTTGCCTCCTCTTACCCCTTCCCCAAGCCTCAAGGACAGCATGTTATGATAGATGTGGCAAAACAATGTCACTAGTGGGAACACAGTAGCCCCTTGGTACACAGTTGTCATACCTTTTATCTGACTCGAAGCTGGAACAGCAAGGCCTCCGTTCTCCCTGGCTTAACCCTGAGGTAGGATGTTAAGATGGAGGGGCCATGGCAGTGACAGTGGTTTCTTTCTGCAGGTGTTCCTCTGCTGTGAGCAGGGCTGGCTGGCCAGGCTGGCACACGTGGCTGTGGGGGCCTTCTGTTTGGGAATGACTTTTGGGACAGCATTCCTCACAGAGACCAAGCTGATCCACTTTGTTAGGACTCAGTTACGTGTGTCCAGACTGGCTGACAAAACCTCATGACCTCAGATGCATTGACACCTGTGGCACCTGGACCAGCTGTGGGGCGGTTTTGTGGGTAGAACACATTAACTGTGCACAAGAGCCCTGCTGAGGGGTCTGTGGTAGTAGAAGAGGACCGACCCTGGCAGGCGAGACGTCAGAGAGAATCGCCGCCCCAAACATCATCCATTTGAAGCCTCAAACAGGAAGAAGGAGTTCCACTTTTAAGGGAAGACCAAAAGCTCTTTTAAAATAGACACATTATTTGTGTCACCATTTTGTTCTAATCAACAGTTTTATTTTTTGGTTAACATATCCCCGTTGGGTGTGAGGGACCTAAGGAGCTGCGTAAGCCAACAAACTATATCTTGGATGTGATAGTTAACAGTAATCTGGCCCAGAAAGAGAGATGTAGCCATTTTACACTTCACAGGAATGTGTCACTTACTCTGTAAAAGCAGGAAGGAGGCCTGCTGTTGTGCACCCAGCTAAACCAGAGGTGGCCCTGGAGCGGTGGCTGTCCCAAAGCAAACACTGTGGTCTGGGTTTTTAGAGAGGGAATGATGTTCCTCACTGAAAAATCTGGGAAATGAAAACACAAAGTCTCTCGGGTCACATTCCCCAGAGTCAACTAGGGAGTGTCGTGCCTCTTGCCCTTTTTGCCGTGTGCCTTCCCAGAGCCGGAGCAGGCTGGCCATCGGAGAAAAAGGCTCTGAAGGAAGCGGTGATCCTGTGTGAGCTACATTGGCCCCCCCAAAGGAAACACTGCTCATGGGAGATTGCACAGGTGGCTGCTGATGGTGAAGTGATGTATATTTCCCCTCAGAATAAAATGAGGTACATGCTATATGGCACACCCTTCCCACCGCTTCTAGCACTGGTCAGCAAACCTGAATGCCAGCTTCAGGACAAGCATGGCCAGCCCGGGGGGTCTGGTGCTCCAGACAACAGTGTGAGCCCAGGCCTAGGCTCATCTCCTTGCATCCCATACCCTGCACCCAGCAGGCAGCATCACTGGGCATTATTTTGAGGGTGACAAACCATTTTTCTTCTTTCAATAATATATTAATTCCTTTTGGGTGTGATTGACCTTCGGAGCTACACACAGAAACTGTATTTCAGATAATAATAGTAATCATCTGGCCCTGATGTCCCAGACTTTCTGTTTATACCCAGAGAACAGGGCATCTTGTATCAGATGGTGGTTTGGCTAAAGTGCACACATTTAAATCCACTGGCTGGGAGCCAGAGCAGAAGGGCCAAGGATCAAAACCCACCACTGCACTGAGACTAGCACCCAGTCACTTGGACTTTTTATCTATTCAAAGGGGGAATGCTTTGCACTAACTGGGAAAGCAGTTAAACGTAAGATATCACTGACTAATCAGAGACCTCCCAAAGCATGGTCATGGTTATGCACTTTAGGAGGCACGGTCAGGCTAGCTCAGAAGAATTGATTGTTCCATGGGGTGGCAGTGGGGCTACCTCCTTCCCTCGAGTGTACTTTTGTCTCTTGAGTGCACAGAAATGGACCTTTGGTCTGCAGCATGTCCTTCTCTGCTGCCCTTGACCACCACTCCCTCCCCTCGAGCCCCGTTACCCACCCCATGCCCACTTGACCCAGACTCCAAGCATGGCCCTTAAAATACCTGCCTCAGAATTACCTGGTGCAAGTTAGAAACGTAGGTTCCCAGGACCCACTCCAGACCTCTAGAACCATTGTCTCTAGGGACGGGGCTATGGGATCAGCTTTTTTGGCAAACCAAAGCTGGCACACCTTGTCCACCAGCATCAGGGCTGGAGAACAGTTGTACATGTGTTCGCAATGTCCGTTCTCTGCTCCAGGAAGAGTTGCTGATGCCTGAACATTACTGGCTCCCCAGCTTGTGAGAGGAAGCCCACCCAAGTTTCTGCTGTGCTCTCCAGTGTGGAAGGAGGCTGTGTCTTACAGCCAGTGCTCGATTTCTCTCGTCCCGTGCAGTCCTGCTGGCACTTCTGTCGTCAGCACAGGGCTGCTGCAGGCAGGACCAGCTCCTCTTGCAATATGGTCAGCTAGGCCGGCAGCCCAGTACTCTCCCATGTCCTACTTCCCTGTTTATAGGAAAAGTAGTCCCATGGCCGAATGTTTTCAGGAAGTGGGTGTTTTCTTACTGCTAGCACCTGCCTCCTGGGCTGTCAGCATGGTGGCAGCAGGCCCTTTGCACTTCACTGACCTCTGCCTCCACCCTCTGGCGGCCTCCTGGAAGAACATTGGACCTGGCTGCTGCCTCTGAGGCTTTCCGTTGCTGGCTCCCCTAAAGCCACACCAGTGCCTCAGGGTGCTTGCATACACGTGTGCTGAGCTACCTCGATTTACCCAGGAAGGGTTTCTGGGGAGGATTCACATGTTTGGCTTTAAGTACCACTTAAAATATAGTGAGGCTATTTCTCCATGGAAACAAGTCTCTAAAGCACATCCTTTTATGAAATGAAGCGTTTGCTGGTGAGAATAGCAGCATTCCTTCCTTCTGTGCTGCTCTGGCTACATGTATGTGTTGGTGACTTCAGGTTTGGCCTGTCAGGTCCCTTGGTGAGGGGACCCCGCTGCCACACTACTTACTGCCCGCTCGTGGCTCTGGGGGTGCTGTGTGGTCTGTCCCACTCCCAGCCACTTGCCAGCCTGATTCCAGCAGGACACACCCTCCTGCCTGTCTCCTTTCATTGTGAATATGTGTTGCTGGTTTCATGGCAGTCTCCTGATTTTAAAAACAAATCAGTGCTTTTCTTCAGCTCTTTTCCTTCCAAAGAAGAAAAAAATTTCAAAAGGAAGGTGGACCAATAGCTTGAGTATGTGAACCATCTTTATTCCTCATGGGAACTTTTTTCCCCACACGGGTGCTGTGCCTGGGCTGTGGGTCCTGGCTCTGAAGAGGGGCCGTTGCCTGGCCTCTGGGGAGCCTTCTGTGTCTGGGGCAGAAAGACTTGGCAGCACGCTTCTGCTTTTCCCTTCCCACCCCAAGCACTATTTCCCTTTGCTTACTGTGCATTTTTCTCTCCTGTTTTCTCTGCCTGGTCTGGTTCTCATCTTGGTCATTTTTTTTTTTTTAATTAACCAGCCATTCTTTGATGGGTGAGGGCTCCTATATTGGACTGGTAGGGCAAGTGTGTTAATTTAGACTGTGATTTTGGGGGAGTCCAGGGTGCCCTCTGCCCTTTATCAGGTTGCCATACCATGTATTTGCTCTGGACATTGGACTTGTGAGCCAATCAGCTACCGTTTTGTTCTACCCTGCTTGCTGTCCCTGGGTGAGGGAGCCTTTTACTGTCAGTATTTCATTTGCTAATTAACTTTCAAAGGTTTAAAAAAAAAAAAAAAAAGATGCTTTGTTTGAAGAATTTGAGGGGAAGGAAGACTCCTATTGATTTGCCGCATCAGTCTGACCCCAATTACCGTGGCATCATTAGTCCTGCTATTTAGCGTCAGTTCCTTTTTAACCAGAGTCGTCTGGGTCCATCACAGTGAAATTGGAAAACTGGGCTCCTAGTATCCCTCGGCGTCCCTTAGGGGCCTGATGAAGAAGACTTTATAAATACTTGTTAGTTAACAAGTTGCTGGGTACCCCCGTCCCAAAGTGCAGTGGATTCTTTGCCCAGCAGCTTCTCCATTATCCCTGGACAGGGCGGCTTAGGTGGAGGTGAGGTGCAGGGGGTTAGGTCTTCCCTTCGGGACTAGTGCTCCCCAGAGTCAGTGTATCCAGAACCCCGTGCCAGCCTCTGCAGGCTCCAGCACCCTCATGGAGATCCTCCCCACAGTGTTGTCAGAGCTAGTGCCCCCCCACCCCCAATCGAATTGTAACAAGCGTACAGGTGCACAAAAGTTTGTAGTTGGCAAATTGGCGTGCTGTTTTGTCCCTGGGTCGGGTTCCTGAGGAGTTGGCCCCTAGATGCTGCCCCCACAAAGCCCAATGAACCAAAGGCCCCAGGAGCTGGGGGAAGGAGGGAGGGGTGCCTGTGAAGCCACCTGGCTGGGAGGCTGGAGGCAGGGCAGCTCCTGGCCCTCGTGCTGGGCTGATCCTCACCTCTCCTAGGGCCCAGACGGTGGACAGTGCCAGGGGTATGCTGCCTCAGGGTAGAGGCCTGGGCTCTCCACTGAGGAGACCTCCTCTTTCCCCACTTTTAACTCCAGCTCCCGATCCTCTCAGCTTTAATTTCTGTTCCCAAAGCAAAGCCCCTGCAGGAGAAAGGGATCTGGCCCAGAGGCTGTGGGTCATGTTTTAAGTGAGCCAGTGGCTGGGCCGCCCTTGAGGCAGCTGAGCCCCCATTCAGTCAGCTCTCACTGGGTTGGGGCCAGGCAGGGTGGCATGCGCCATCCAGGGTTGCCCCTTCAGCCTCAGGAGTGGCATGAGGGCCCATGACGGAAGAGCTGACTGCGAAAGAATCTAAACCACCATTGGTTTGTCTCATTTCCTCCCTCTGTCCTCCCATAAATGTGTCCCCCAAATTAATACCCTCTTGACCCCACTGGCTAGTGTTGCCCTGGCCTGACAAATGCATTTGGCAGAGGCCACCTGGTTCCAGTGCTTGGTGGGAAAGAGCCTAAAACACTGGGGGCTCTGGGTCCTTGCATCTCATCTGCACTATCCTGTCGCAACGCGGGGCCTTGAAGCCAGGCTGTGATGCCGTCGGAGCAGGCAGTGAGCAGGGACAGATTAAGACATGACTGCGTTGGTCACATTGGACATGACAGCTGAGCAGTGTGTTTCTGGTTCGTGTCTGAGAGGACCCTGACACCCTTTTTCAATTATGTAGGAGTAACAGTGTGTGGCTTCCACACAGCCATATCTGGCAGGGGAAGAAGTTCTGGAATGGAAAGCATGACTCCCTGTGGGCAGCCCGGTTGTCTTCCCAGCTCACCTACCCTCACTCCCTTGCGCTTGCTTTTGAAAATGACAAGCTGGGTGACATGAGAGAGAATGGTGTACAGGGTATTAGAGGGCCTCTCCTAGGTGGGCCTTTCAACTATGAGGACAACCAGGTGACACAGGGGCCTCCGTCCTTTCCATAGGTGCACGAACCACCCCCCCAGAGCTGGTTGACTCCAGCCTCCCCAGTCTTGGAGCATGCTCTTGTCCAGCCCTCATCAGGGCCTGGCATGGCCATGGGGGGAGAGATGATGTGAAAACAGGAAAAGCCAAACTCTGCAAGCCATGACAAAAATGGGAATGTTTCCTCCACGAATAATCTCAACCAAACTAGGGAATGTTGCTAAAATAGCTTCTGTATCCCCTAGGGCATTAACAATTTTATTAACAAACCAGATGAGCAGAGTGCATTTTTTATATTCCTGAACCAGAGCCCAGGATTCCTTTCTCTCTGTGGCTCATGGGATCTCTGAGTGGCATCTCTCCAATGACAAGAGAAGGTCTTGCAGGTGTGCAGATGTTCAGGCTTGTGGGGGGCAATAGAAGGGACAGAGCTCCTTGCCATTTTTTTCTCTTGTATCCCTGAGTGAAATCATGTGGCTCTCTGGCTCCCCAGCGGGGCTGATGGCATGATGCCCAGGCACTCTGGCGACTTGTCTTCGCCGCCCCCTCAGCTCTCCTGCAGCAAACCTGCAAACACAGGCCTGAGAGTTGTGGGGGGACAGGACCCCAGAGGTGTCCTGCCTGTGGTTGTTCTTCCATCTGCACTGTCACTGAGGGAACCCACTGGTTCCACATCTGCCTTCAGAAGCACGCGAGTGGGTTTTGGCTTGCTAGACGGCATGTGGTGATGCACACGTGCCATCGGTTATACCGCAGCCTGGCCGTCCTCTCCTAACTCACTGGGTGACCTTGAACCCCCTCTCTCTGCCAATTACGGGAGTACTGAGCCTGTGCCTGGTACTCGGTGACCGCACACCTGAGACGTGTTAGTGGTTAGATTTCCCAGCAGCCCCATCCGTTGTCTGCGTGTTACAGAGGAGGAAGCTGAGGCACAGAGCAGTGGCTTTGATTTGCCGTGGACCAGCCAGCTAGGAAGAGGGCGGCAGACCTGGGGGTCGGCCCGAAGCCCCACCCATTTACCTCCGCAGGTGCCATCCTCCCTGATATGAAGGCCCCGGGCTATCTGTGGTGCTAACGCCAGAGTGGGCGCAGCCGCTGTCCTGCTCCTCCTCCTGCTCTTCCTCCTGCTCCTGCTCTGCTCCTCCATGCCCCCTCCCTCCTGCTCTGCTGCTCCTCCTGCTCCTCCTGCTCCTGCTCTGCTCCTCCTCCTGCTCCTCCTGCTCCTCTTCCTGCTCCTTCTTTGCTCCTGCTCTGCTCCTGTTCCTGTTCTATTCCTGCTCTGCTCTTTACTCTGCATCCCCCTCCTGCTTCTGCTTTACTCCTGCTCTTCCTCCGCTCCTGCTTCCAATTCCTGTTCCCACTCCAGCAGGAGCAGGACTGCTTTTATTAAGTTTGAAATTTTGGGGGTAAAGAGTTTGCTTGAGGGACACCCTGGGTGGCTCAGTGGTTAAGCCTCTGCCTTTGGTTCAAGGCATGATCCCGAAGTCCTGGGATCAAGTTCCACATGAACTCCCCGTGGGGCACCTGCTTCTCCCTCTGCCTATATCTCTGCCTCCCTCTCCCTATGTCTCTCATGAATAAATAAAATCTTAACAAAGAGTTTGCTTGAAATAAAAGTTATTTTTGTCAAGGAACAAAAGCAAAAACAATCGAAATCCACAGTATTTGGTGTCTTTAAAGCTCTTCTCTGACCTCCTAGGGCTCCTTTCCCTCTATAAACTCCTACCCCGCCTCAGTCTCTCAGTCTTTATTCCATGTTTAAAGAATTTGAGGTTATGCTTTGCACAGGTCCTAGCATTCGCTTTGAATGAGAAACTTTGAGAGAAATAAATCTTACCAAAAAATGATGTTGCTTACAAAGAAAAGGCTCCCCCCACTCTGTCTTGTTGGTGTCCTGGCCCCAGGTGATACCCCCAAGAAGTGGGAAAGTGGCTGACTTCGGGGCTCCCAGGCCACTTCTTCACTTTGCAGGACATCTTGCCATCTGTGTTTCAGCTTTCTCATCCGTCACTAGCCACCCTGCCGGGCCCAGGGAAGGGGCCGAGAGCAGAGGTGAGCCGGCAGCTCTGAGAGCCGCGGGGAACAGCCCAGAGCAAGGCTTCCTTCCAACACCGGGTGTCGCCCGCCTCCTTCCACTTTCTCCTCTGCTCCCCATCCCCCTGGCTGGTTTCTCTCCTGACACTGCCCCCCAATGTGCGCCGGGGCCCCGCTCTCCCACCCTGTGGACCCAGCTATTTCTGGCTGAGCTAGCAGAGAGAGAGAGCAAAGGCATTACACACTCGGGAGTTCACCACTTTCCTTAGCTCTGTCCCCCACGAAGGACATCACCCCAAAGTGCATGGCACTGTACGTCCCATCACGTCCCTTCCTCGGCTCCTTCAGGGGTGACTCAGGGCGCACCGGGGGAGCTCGGCTGCTGTCCGCACCCGCCATCCGGCCTCCAACCCTCCCCACCTCTCCTCACTCCCCAGCTGCTGGGCCCTTGCCCCTGTCAGGTCGGTTGCCTGTGCCTTTGGCCCTCCCGGGCTGCTCTGTCCCCGTCCCACCCAGCAGCCCTGTGCTCTTCTCCCTAGAGCATTAGGAAGGCAGGCTGTGGTGGGGGTTCCTCCAGGGCGGGGCATGGAGGAGAAGATCCAGCCCCACTTCAAACCGTTGATCCTGAGCAAGGCATTTTCACTTCGAGCCTCAGTTTCCTCATCTGAAAATGGAGATAAGAGCACTTGCCTCCAGGACGTGGCCAGAAATAAAGGAGACGATGTGGGGCCTTGAGCAGGGGGGTGCCTAAGCCCGGCCTCGTGTTTGCCCCGTGAGCGGAGTTATAATTCCGCCAAACAGAGTGGTGGGGACCTGTGGCTCTGGGGACTTAGGGTCTCACCCCTGCCTGCTGCCTCTGCCCCATCCCCAGTTCCAAGAAGCTACGTGCACGTTGCTGGGAGTCCTTTCTTCCGTTGCTTGAGGGCGAAGCTACAACTGAAGAGGCAACGGAAGCTCCTTTCGGCCCAGCCTCCCGGAGGAGCCGACGAGGGTGAGAACATGGGTTGGAAGGCTGTGCGGAGCCAGGCCTGGGCCTCCTGAATCGTGGCAAACTCTGGTGCCAGGCCTGGGAGGCAGAGCCACGGCTTCAGGAGGGGCCACGGGCGGCCGGCACCCCGAATGAGAGAGGGCCCTCAGAAGCTGGTTAAGGGATTTTCAGCGATGTCAGAGATGGCCTCGGGGTTGTTTAGGTTTCCCCACAGCCTCGATCAAAGCAGAAAGAAAAGGCCCCGGGTGATGGGCAGAGAGCGCGGCTGTGCCCTCGGAGGGCCGGCGGCCGCTTGCGGGAGAGGAAGGCCCGACTTGCTCCGCCAGCCGCGCGGGGGGCCCGGGCCAGCACCCCAGCACAGTTCTCTCACCAGTTTGCCGGCGTCCTCGGCTTGAACCACTCATCACGGCTGAGACAAAACTCGTGGAGTTCTTCCTCCTTACCCTGAAGACAACCCACCCAAGCACTGTCTCTGTCGTCAGCCTATCAGACTTAACCTCTGTAGACTGTGGTTGCTTCTGTTTTTCCTTCGCTGGACTGGGATGAGGGTGCCGGGTTCAGGTCAACTGGCTGTCTCCTTCAGAAGCAGCTGGGAGGAAGAGAAAGGCCAATTCTTGGGGTACCTGTGGGTGTGTGTCTTGGGGTGCCACTGTTGAGATGGGGTTTCCTAAGAAGGGACACGTGTCCTGGCCACAGCTAGGACTCCTGGACAGTCCGCAGACACCAGACATGTCTGAGCCTGGCGCTGATCCTAGGGGGAAGGAGTAAGGCTGTTGACATTCAGTATCTGGGGTCATATCTCACTGATGGGGGGTCCGTCAGGCCTTCCTCTTGCTCCTCCTCAAAGAGCTGTAACCTGAGCGTGCCTGGGGTGCTGACCCTCACAGCCCATGCTCCAGGTTCCCCCATTTCCATCTGCCTCCATGGGCCACTCCTCCAACCTCCGCCAGGGCTCCAGTTGCTTTCATGGCCTGGGAGATGAGGTTTGGGCCCTGGAACCAGCTGGTGATCCAGATAATCAACAGAGCCAGAGAGCTGGAGAACCACATTCTAACTCCAGCCCTGCCTTTGTCTCTACAGAAGACCCTGGGGGTTAACCTGACCTCTTTTCCATCTCCAGAAGATTCTCATCCCTGCTCACTATTACTCTGGCATCATCATGGGAGCCAAGGAAAAGTCACCGAGCAGCAGTTCTTGGGGTCTGGAGAGCGGAGATGCCTGTGTGCTCTGAGGCTGGAGCCGGGGCCATGTTCAGACAGAGGAAGGGCCAGAGTCACATGTCTGCATGCACGGTTTCTCCTGACAACAAGTGATTTTATCTCCTGATATTATTTTGCATTTTATAGATTTCTTAATATTAAATTACAAGCTGTAAATTATACAATATATAATTATCCCTGGGCAGGGATACCTGGGTGGCTCAGTCAGTTGAGGGTCTGACTCTTGGTTTTGGCTCAGGTCCTGATCTCAGGGTCGTGAGATCAAGTCCTGCATTGGGCACTATGCTCAGTGGGGAGTCTGCTTGTGCCTCCCTCTGCCCCTGCCCCCGTCCTCTGAAATATGTATATATAATATATATATATAAATCCCTGGGCAGCTAGTGCCCTATAGACTGTTTAAAAGGCCACATCCTGTCCATGCCTCTTTTCACTTCACACATGGTACACATACCTTACCCTGCCTATACTGTCCTCTGTAATTTTTTTTTTTAACTACATGGTATACTTTTTAAGGTTGTCTCCAATTTTTTGCTAATTTGTAAACTGCATGATAGTCCCTGACAGGAAGACCTCTAAGTACCAAACCTGCTTCTGCATTTTGCCTACAGATAGAGGCTGATAGCGCAGTTGCTATATCAGAGCAGGTCACTGCCTCTTGGCGCCAGGCTGAGCCCAAAGGAAGCCTGGGATGGAGAGAAGACAGCCTAGGTCTCGCTAAGTTAAAGACTGACTGGCCAACCTGGAGGCCCAGACTCAGGATCTGCTGGCCAGTGGGCCAAACCTCTTCTTTCACTTGGGTTCCACATCTGGAAAGGGCTTCACATGAAGGGCACCCAGCTATGGTCAGCATTAACTGTGGTATCACAGCAGCCTGGCACTTGGTCACTTAACCAACAGCCTTTCTCACTGCTGAGGCCAGGAGAACCCTGGAGGAACAGTGGGCCTCGGAGTCCCTAATGACCACAAGCGGGCAACGAGGACCTGATGCTCCAGGCTCCGCTGGCTCCCTGGCCTCAGAGGGGTGCAGCATCAGCGTGGAGAGTGTGCGTCTGTCACAAAGGATGGCTTCCCAGAAGTGTCAGGAGCATCATAGATGCCCCAGCTCTCCTCTGATTAATCTGATTAATCAGCCTGACTGCATGGGGCACTTGAGAACAAAAGCCACCAGTCAGCAGAAAGGAAGCGGAACAGCCCACGGAAGGCATCTCTGCCTGCTGCTCCCACTCCACCCCCCAGGATGACGTGCCCTCCACAGGCCGGTGGCTCTGAGCCTTTGTGCCCCTGCCCAAAGGCATGGCGTGCATCCCCGTAAGCTCCAAGCCCATTCTTGCGGCCTTTGTGGGTGCTTGGTGACCACCAGAGCATAGGTTAAGTCCACGGTCTTGACAAGATCACCCCAAGCTCTCCTGCCTTTGGCCACAGACGTGAGCCCAGATCCCCGCTTGTTCTCTCCTGACTTCACTACCCTGGGTGATTCACTCTTTCTCAAGCCTCAGCCTGCTCTCTATCTAAACCCTACCTGCTTTTATTTTCAATTTTTCTTTTGATCAAAATAATATGTGTGCAAAGTTTTAAAAGTTGAATGATACGACAAGGCTGGTGACACAAACCTGGCAGGTTCTGCTCCCCACCTTGAGCTTCCCTCTCTGTGGCCCCTCCTTTCCATTCTTTTGGCCAATTCTTCTTCCATTTCCCTCCTTATTTCTAAATAATTTACTTATATTGCTATTGCTTGATTTTTTTCCCCTTTATTTAAAAATTTTTTTTTAGATTATACTTATTTTTTCATGAGGGACACAGAAAGAGAGAGAGGCAGAGACACAGGCAGAGGGAGAAGCAGGCTCCACGCAGGGGGCCCGATGCGGGACTCGATCCTGAGACCCCAGGGTCACGCCCTGGGCCGAAGTTGGCGCTAAACTGTTGAGCTGCCCGATTTTCCCCCTTTTGAACATAGAGCTCCTATGTGTGGGAAAATGAGCTCTGATAGCCACTTCTCCACACACATCACTCCGTCCTTTTTTTTAAAAGATTTATTTATTCATAGAGACACAGAGAGAGAATGAGAGTCAGAGAGACACAGGCAGAGATAGAAGCAGGCTCCATGCAGAGAGCCTGACGTGGGACTCGATCCAGGGACTCGATCCAGGACTCGATCCAGGGACTCGATCCAGGGTCTCCAGGATCACACCCTGGGCTGCAGGCAGCACTAAACCGCTGTGCCAGGGGCTGCCCCTCACTCCGTCCTTCTAATGTCACCATCTGGGGCAGATTGATATTCGGTGTTTATGTGTTGAAAACCACGTAAACATTGTTCTCTGCTGGACCCAGTGGTATACAGTTTCCTTTCTGCTACAGTCCGTTGTTTTTCCTCAAGCTATTCATTATCTCTTATCTTTCCATTTGCTTCTTCTGTTTTTTTTTTCCTCCTGTACTTTATGCTCTCCCCTACAAAACTCCAAGCCCACACCATAAATGCCTAAACCAGGAGACAGCCCCGGGGCTGCCACAGCCCAGGGGGGTGGGTGAAAGCCATGTGGAGGGTTTGACGTGCAGCAGGACTGTACATGAGCCCTGAGGGCAGATGGCAGAATGAATGCTCCCCCATGCCCTTTCCATCCCTAGCCGGGCAGACCTGACCACGGTGGGGCCATACCTTTCTCTGATCATGCTCTGGCTACCTCCTCTTAAATGTGTTAAACCAGGCCCCATTCAACTGCCAGGGTGACACTGGGAAGAGTCCTGGCTCCAGACGAGGCACTGAGCATTCATGAACAAGATGGGCCTGCGGGTCCTGGAGGCAGCTGGCATCCAGGGTAGGAGGTGACCAATGACAGCCCAAGCCCTCTGGAGAGGACTCCATGGCCACAATGCCCCCCTCCCCCAGGGAGGCCCTGCATGCCTCCCAAAGCCACCGGCACCACCACCCCACAATCCCAGACAGGGCCTTCTTCCCCCCTGCCCCAGGTCTCCTTCATTGGGGGGCTGGTCTCCGACCCCACTCCCAGTGAGCTCTGATCTCTGTTGGTCAGAGTTGGCTAAGGTCAGGGAAAGTGCGGAAGTTAAGGTCATTCTGGGGCCTGAGGGGCCCAGTCATCCAGCTGTTCACACAAGGCAACTCTCAGCCATGGTTGCCGGAGCCCCTAAAAGTAGCACACGCCCCTGAAGGGGACAGAGGGAGCCTCCTGAGTCCAGAGCTCTTGCCAGAAACCCCTGTGCCTCACATCAAAGAGGCCCATGCATTGTCTGCCGCACTGGCGTCCACTGCCCAGCTCACCTGAGAGATGGCACACCAGAGTTCTGTCCAAGGGATGGTGCAGGTGGGAAGCCAGATCTCAGGGGCTCTGACACAGGGCAGGACCACCCCTGGGAGCAGTGCACCAGGGAGCAGTGTGAGGCGCATCCCCTCTGCCCCAGCCATCAGGAAACAAGGAGTGGGCACCAGAAGCACCCGGGAAATTGAGGATGCGTGCATCTCTCCAAGCAGACACATGCTTTCTAACCAGACAACTCACCAGGATTTAATCTGCAACTCAGATTCAATCTGCTAAGTAGGGAGGAAGAAAGTGTGTGGTTGTCATGGCAACACCAAATTGCCCAGGACTGGTTGATCCCTAAGGTGGGGAAGGAGGGGAGCCGAGCCAAGCCTCTGTCTCCCTGGCGGGGATGTTCTGGGGAACGGGCGCCAGGACCGACACACCTGCGCTCTTGTCACGCATCAGGACGGAGGCC
>NW_023330652.1:83760-119280 GCF_011100685.1 Canis lupus familiaris | reverse complement strand
AGTTGTGCCCAGTGAGGACCAGTGTCCCAACTCCGGGTGAGTCCCAGCGGGGGAACAGAGTCACCAGATTCTGGTGATATCCAGATGGGGACCAGAGTCACCATGTCAGGCTGAGGCCCAGAGGGGATCCAGCGTCATCATCTCCAGGTGAGTCTCAGTGTGGAACAGAGTATCCAGGTCATAATGATCCACAGGTGAGGACCAGAGTCACCAGATCTGGGTGAGTCCCAGTTAGGATCAGAGTCACCCGTTCCAGGTGAGGCCAAAAGGAGTCCACAGCAATCAGGTCCAGGTGGGGAACAAAGTAACCAGGACTGGGTGAGGCCCAATGGGGACCAGATTCACAGGTCCAGATGATTCCCATGTTGTGACCACACTTACTAGTTCCGAGTGAGGACCAGGTAAGGGCCAGATTCACCAGGTCAAAGGGAGGCCCACGTGGGGATAGAGTCCCAGGGTCTGGGAAAGGACAAGGTAAGGACCAGATTCACCAGGTCCAAGAGGCTCACGTGGGACCTGAGTCACCAGCTATGTGTGAGGCCTAGGTGGCAACCCACTCACCAGGTCTAGGTGAGGCCAACGGCGGGCCAGCGTCACCAGATCTAGGTGAGGCCCTAGTGGGGACTCGAGTCACCAGGTACATGTGAGTATACAAGAACACCACAGTCACCAGGTCCAGGTGTGGTTCATGTGGGAACGAGAGTCACCAGGTCCAGGTGAGACCCAGTGGGGACCACAGTCACCAGGTCAGGTGAGGACATGCTTAGGATCAGAGTCACCAGTTACAGGTGAGGCCCAGGTGGAGCCAGAGTCACCAAGTAGAGAAGACGCCAAAGTCAGGTCCAGAGTTACCAGGTCAGGTCAGTCCCAGTGGGGAATAGAGTAACCATGTCCCGATGATGCCCAGGTGAACCCGAGTCACCACGTACAGATGAGTCGCAGGTGGGGAGTATATTCACTAGGTCCCGGTGAGGCCCAGTTGAGGACCAGATTCCCCCAGTCTAGTTGAGGCCTAGAGGGGTACCATATTCACCTGGTCTAGGTGACATCCAGATGGGGACCAGAGTCACCAGGTCAGGGTGAGGCCCAGAGAGGTTCCAGAGTCATCATGTCCAGGTGAGGCTCAGGTGTGGAACAGAGTCACCAGGTACCAATGATGCCCAGGTGAGGACCAGAGTCACCAGGTCTGTGTGACGCGCAGATAGGATTAGTGTCACCAGTTTCAGGTGAGGTCAAGAAAGAGTCCACAGCAATCAGGTCCAGGTGGGGAACAAAGTCACCAGGACTGGGTGAGGCCCAGATGGGCACCAGATTAACTAGGTGCATGTGATTCCCAGGTGGTGACCAGAAATACCAGTTCCGGGTGAGCACCAACTAAGGACGAGATTCACCAGGTCCAAGTGAGACCCACGTGGGGACCTGTGTCACATTGCATGTGTGAGGCCCAGGTTCCACCCCACTCACCAGGTCCAGGTGAGGCCAACCTGCAGGCCAAGCAGAGAAACCATGTCTCGATGATGCCCAAATAGACAGCAGAGTTACCAGGTCCAGGTGAGGCCAACCTGCAAGCCATGCAGTGGAACCATGTCCCGATGATGCCCAGGTAGGGACCAGAGTCACCAGGTCCAAATGAGGCCCAGATGGAGCAAATAAACTAGGTCCAGTTGAGGCCCAGTTCAGGACCAGAGTCACCAGATCTGCTTGATGCCTAGAGGAGTACCAGAATCACCTGGTACAGGTAACATCCACATGGGGACCAGAGTCACCAGGTCATGAAGAGGCCCAGAGGGGATCCAGAGTCATCATGTCCAGGTTAGGCTCAAGCGTGGAACAGAGTCACCAAGTACCAATGATGCCCTGGTGAGGACCAGAGTCAACAGGTATGGGTGACACGCAGATAGGATCCGAGTCACCAGTTCCAGGTGAGGCTAAGAAAGAGTCCACAGCAATCAGGTCCAGGTGGGGAACAAAGCCACCAGGACTGGGTGAGGCCAAGATGGGACCAGATTCACCAGGTCCAGGTGAGGCCCAGGTGGTGACCAGAGTCTGCGGGTCTGGGAGAGGACCAGGTAAGGACCAGATTCACCAGGTCCAAGAGGCCCGTGGGGACCTGAGTCACAAGGAATGGGTGAGGCCCATGTGGCAACCCCACTCAACAGGTCCAGGTGAGGCCAAGCTGCAGGCCAGATTCACCAGATCCAGGTGAGGCCCTAGTGGGGACCAGAGTCACCAGGTAAATGTGAATCTACAAGAACACCACAGTCACCAGATCCAGGTGGGGTTCATGTGGGAACGAGAGTCACCAGGTCCAGGTGAGACCCAGGCGGGGACAACGGTCACCATGTCCAGATTGAACCAAGTGGGGGGACCAGAGTCATCATGACCAGTTGAAGCCAAAGTGTGGGAAAAAAGTTATCATGTCGAGGTGAAGCCCAGGTGGGGAAGAGAGTAACCAAATCCCATTGATGCCAGGTGGGAAAAGAGTCACAAGGTCCAGACGAGGCCTAAGTGAGGGAGTAGATTCCCAGGTCCTGTTGATGCCCAGTTGAGTGCCAGTGTCCACAGCCTCCCGGTGAGTCCCAGAGGGGGGACCAGAGTTACCCGGTTCTGGTGATATCCAGGTGGGGACCAGAGTCACCACGTCAGAAGTGAGGCCCAGAGTGGAACGAGAATCACTAGGTCCAGGGGAGGCCCCGATGGGGAACTGAGAACCAGCTCCCATAATGTCCATATGAGGACCTGAGTCCCCAGGTCCAGTTGTAGGGTCCCCGTGGGTCCCAGTCACCTCATCCAGGTGAGGCCCAGGTGGTACCACAGTCACCAGGTCCAGTGAGTCCCAGGTATATAAGAGTGTACCCACGTCCCAGTGATGCCCAGTAAGTACCAGAGTCAACAGGTCCAGGAGAGGGCAATATGGAACAGAGTCATTGTGTTCCAGTGAGGCCCCAGATGGAGACCACAGAACCAGGTCCGGAGAGCCCCTATGGGAGCCAGAGCCACCAGATCCAGTTGACTGTCCAGGTGGGACCACGTCACAAGGTCCCGTGACGCGCAGATGGCAACAGGGATTCACCAATTCCAGGAGAGGTCCAGTTGGCGACCAGTCACCAGATCCAGGTGCGGACCATCTAATGGACCAGATTCACCAGGCCCAAGTGAAGCCCAAGGGTTGACCAGAGTCACCAGGTAAGGGTGAGACCCAGAGGGGAACAGATTAACCAGTTTATGTTGAGGCCCGAATTGGACCAGAGGTCCCTGGTCAAAGTCGACCCAGGTGTGGAATAGAGTATCCAAGTCCCAATGATGGCTGACTGAGGACCAGAGTCCCTAGGGCCATGCAGGCCCAGATGGGGAACAGAATCACTAGGTCCTGATGAGTAATAGAATAAGACCAGAGTCAGCAGTATCAGGTGAGCCCCTTGTGGAAAGCAAGCCACTCTATCCAGCTGAGTCCCAGGTCCATGGGAGGCCCACGTGAGTAACATATTTCATCAGGTCGAAATGAGGCATAGCTGGGGACAAGAGTCACCAGGACTGGGTGCGGCCTAGGTGGGGCAAGATTAGCAGTTCTGAGTTAGGTCAATGTGGGCGACGAAGACGCCAGGTCCAGGTGAGGCCAAACTGAGGACCAAGGTCACCATATCCAGTTGAGGTCCATGTTGGAAGAGAGTCACCAGGTTCAGGAGAGGTCCAGGTGGGGACCAGAGTCACCAGATCAGTGAAGTCCAGTGGGGCCAGAGTCACCAGATCCAGGTGAAGCCCAGGTGGGGATCAGAGTCACTAGGTCCAGATGAGGCCCAGGTGAGGGAACCAGATTTATCAGGTACACGTGAGGCCCCGGTGGGGATCAGAGGCCACAGGTCCATGTGAGGCCGACTTGGGGACCATGGTCAACAGATCTACTTGAGGCCCAGGTGTGGAACACAGTAAGCAGGTCCAGGTGAGTCCCCAGTGGTGACAAGAGTGACCACGTCCAGGTGAGACCCACGTGGGGACCAGGATCATCAGGGTCCCGGGGAGGCCCTTGAAAGAACCAGAGTCAACAGTTCGTGGTCAGGCGCAGGTGCACCAGGTCAGGAGGTCCAATTCAGGCCAAAGTGAGGTTCACAGTCACTAGGGCATGGTGAGACCCAGAGGGGGACCAGAATCACCTGGTCCAGGTGAGGCCCAGGTGAGGACCAGTTTCACCTATCTGGTTTGGCTTAGAAGGTAACCAGAATCACCTGATCGAGGTGATATCCAGATGGGACCAGAGTCACCAGGTCAGGGTGAGGCCCAGAGTGGTTCCAGAGTCATCGGGTCCAGGTGAGGCTCAGGTGTGGCACAGAATCACCAGGTACCAATGATGCCCAGGTGAGGACCAGAGTCACCAGATCTGGGTGACACGCAGATAGGATCCGAGTCACCAGTTCCAGGTGACGCCAAGAAGGCGTCCACAGCAATCAGGTCCAGGTGGTGAAGAAAGTCACCAGGACTTGGTGAGGCCCAGATTTGGACCAGATTCACCAGGTCCAGGTTATTCCAGGTGGTGACCAGGGTCCTCGGGTCTGGGAGAAGACCAGCTATGGACCAGATTCAACAGGTCCAAATGAGGCCCACGTGGGGACCTGAGTCACGAGCTATGTGTGAGGCCTAGGTGGCAACCCCACTCCCCAGGTCCAGGTGAGGCCAACCTGCAGGCCAGAGTCACCAGATGCAGGTGAGGTCCAGATGGGGACCAGAGTCAACAGATCCAGGTGAGGTCCATCTTCAAAGAGAGTCACCAGGTCCAGGAGAGGTCCAGGTGGGGACCAGAGTCACCAGATCCAGGTGAAGTCCAGTTGGGGACCAGAGTCACCAGATCCAGGTGAAGCACAGATGGGGACCAAAGTCAATAGGTCAAGATGAGGCCCAGGTTAGGACCAGAGTTACTAGGTACACGTAAGGCCCCGGTGGGGATCAGAAGCAACAGGTCCATGTGAGGCCGGCTTGGGAACCATGGTCAACAGGTCTACTTGAGGCCTAGGTGTGGAACACAGTAAGCAGGTCCAGGAAGTCCCCGGTGGTGACAAGAGTCACCACGTCCAGGTGAGACCCACGTGGGAACCAGGATGACCAAGTACACGGGAGGCCATTGAAAGAACCAGAGTCAACACTTCGAGGTCAGGCGTAGGTGGCAACCAGGGTCAGCAGGTCCAAGTCAGGCTAAAGTGGGGTTCACAGTCACTAGGGCACGGTGAGACCCAGAGGGGGACCAGAGTCACCTGGTTCAGGTGAAGTTCAGTTGTGGAACACAGTCACCGGGTCCCAATTTTGCCCAGTTGAGGACCATGGTCAACAGGGCCAGGTGAGGCCCAGATGGGGACAGGAGTCCCCAAATCCAGGTGAAGCCCAGGTGGGGAACACAGTCACCAGATACGGGGAGGTCTCAGGTACAGATCAGAATCACAAGGTCCAGGAGAGTTGCAGGTGGAAACCACACTCACCAGGTCCCGATGAGGCCCTGGTGGGGACCAGAGACACGAGGTACATGAGAAGCTAGAAACACTGCAGCCACCAGGTCCACATTATGTCCACGTTAGAACGAGAATCACCAGTTAGAGGATAGGACCAGGTGGCGATCCGACTCCCCATGTCCAGGTGAGACCCAGGTGGAAACAAGTGTCACCATGTCCAGGTGTGGCCCAGTTGAAGACCAGAGTTAATAGTTCCCGCTGGGTCACTGTTAGTTAACAGAGTACCATATCCTGTTGCTAACCAGGTGGGTACAAGAGACACCAGGTACTGGTGAGGCCCAGTTGAGGACCAGAGTCACCAAATCTGGTTGAGGACTAGAGGGGTACCAGAATCACCTGGTCAAGGTGACATCCAGATGGGGACCAGAGTCTCCAGGTCAGGGTGAGGCCCAGAGAGGTTCCAGAGTCATCATGTCCAGGTGAGGCTCAGGTGTGGAACAGAGTCACCAGGTACCAATGATGCCCAGGTGAGGACAGAGTCACCAGGTCTGGGTGACGCGCAGATAGTATCAGAGTCACCAGTTCCAGGTGAGGCCAAGAAAGAGTCCACAGCAATCAGGTCCAGGTGAGGAACAAAGTCAACAGGACTGGGTGAGGCTCAGATAGGGACCAGATTCACCAGGTCCAGGTGAGGCCCAGGTGGTGACCAGAGTCCCCGGGTCCCGGGAGAGGATCAGGTAAGGTCCAGATTCACCAGGTCCAAGAGGCCCACGAGGGGACCTGAGTCACCAGGTTTGGGTGAGGCCCTGGTGGCAAACCCTACTCACCAGGTCCAGGTCAGGTCAACCTGCAGGTCAGAGTCACCAGATCCAGGTGAGGCCCTAGTGGGGACCGGAGTCACCAGGTAAATGTGAGTCTACAAGAACACCACAGTCACCAGGTGCAGGTGTGGTTCATGTGGGAACGAGATTCACCTGGTCCAGTTGAGACCCAGGTGGGGACCACAGTCACCAAGTCCAGATTGAGGCCTAGGTGGGGGGACCAGAGTCATCAGCACCAGTTGAGGCCAAAGTGCGGAGCAAAGTTATCATGTCCAGGTGAGGCCAAGGTGGGGAACAGAGTAACCATGTCCCATGATGCCAGGTGGCTAAAGGGTCACAAGGTCCAGACGAGGCCTAAGTGAGGCGTAGATTCACCAGGTCCTGTTGAGGCCCAGTTGAGGACCAGTGTCCCCAGCTCCGGGTGAGTCCCGGAGGGGGACCAGAGTCACCCAGTTTTGGTGATATCCACGTGGGAACCAGAGTCACCACGTCAGGGTGAGGCCCAGAGGGGGACGAGAATCATTAGCTCCAGGTGAGGCCCCAATGTGGAACTGAGAAACCGGGTCCCATGATATCTGTATGAAGACCTGAGTCACCAGGTCCCGGTGAGGTCCCTGTGGGAACCAGTCACCTCATCCAGGTGAGGCCCAGGTGGGACCACAGTCACGAGGTCCAGGTGAGGCCCAGGTATATGAGAGTATCCAGGTCCCAATGATGCCCAGGTAAGGACCAGAGACAACAGGTCCAGGAGAGTCCCAAATATGGATCAGAGTCATTGTGTTCCAGGTGAGGCCAGATGGAGACCACAGGAACCAGGTCCAGGAGAGTCCCATATGGGAACCAGAACCACCAGATCCAGGTTAGGTCCAGGTGGGACCACAGTCACATGGTTCAGGGGAGGCGCAGGTGGCAACAGAATTCACCAAGTCCAGGTGAGGACCAGCTGGCGACCAGATCCAGGTGCGGACCAGCTAAGGACCAGATTCACCAGGCCCAAGTGAAGCCCAAGGGGTGACCAGAGTCACCAGGTAAGGGTGAGGCCCAGAAGGGAACCAGAGTAACCAGTTTAGTTTGAGGCCCCGAATTGGGCCAGAGGTCCCTGGTCAAAGTGAGGCCCAGGTTTGGAATAGAGTATCCAGGTCCCAATGATGCCTGGGTGAGGACCAGAGTCACTAGGGCCATGCTGGCCCAGATCAGGAACAGAACCTCTAGGTCCTGGTGAGGCATAGAATAAGACCACAGTCACCAGTATCAGGTGAGCCCCTTGTGTCAGAGTCAGTCTATCCAGATGAGTCCCAGGTGATGTGAGGCCCACGTGAGGACCAGATTCATCAAGTCGAATTGAGGCATAGCTGTGGACAAGAATCACCTGGTCTGGGTGCGGCCTAGGTGAGGCAAGATTCAGCAGTTGTGAGTTAGGTCAAAGTGGGGAAGAGAGACACCAGGAACAGGTGAGTCCAAACTGAAGACCAGAGTCACCAGATCCAGGTGATGTCCATGTTGGAAAGAGAGTCACCAGGTCCAGGAGAGGTCCAGGTGGGGACCAGAGTCACCAGATCCAGGTGAAGTCCAGGTGGGGACCAGAGTCACCAGATCCAGGTGAAGCCCAGGTGGGGACCAGAGTCACTAAGTCCAGATGAGGTCAAGGTGGGGACCAGAGTTACCAGGTACAAGTGAGGCCCCGGTGTGGAGCTGTGGCAACAGGTCCATGTGAGGCCGTCCTGGGGACCATAGTCAACAGGTCTACTTGAGGCCCAGGTGTGGAACACAGTAAGCAGGTCCAGGAGAGTCACCGGTGGTGACAAGTGTCACCACGTCCAAGTGAGACCCAGGTGGATACCAGGATCACCAGGTCGAGGGGAGGCCTTTGAAAAACCAGAGTCTACAGTTTGAGGTCAGGTGCAGGTTTCAACCAGTATCAGCAGGTCCAACTCAGGCCAAAGCGGGGTTCACAGTCACTAGGGCACGGTGAGACCCAGAGGGTGACGACAGTCACCTGGTCCAGGTGAGGTCCAGTTGTGGAACACAGTCACCGGGTCCCAATTTTGCCCAGTTGAGGACCATGGTCAACAGGGCCAGGTGAGGCCCAGATGGAGACCGGAGTCCCCAAATCCAGGTGAAGCCCAGGTGGGGACCACAGTCACCAGATCCAGGGTAGTCTCAGGTGTAGACCAGAATCACCAGGTTCAGGTGAGGTGCAGGTGGCAACCACACTCACCAGTTCCCGGTGAGGCCTTTTTGGGGACCAGATCCACGAGGTATATGAGAAGCTAGAAACACTGCAGCCACAAGGTCCACATTATGTCCATGTGGGAAAGAAAATCACCAGTTACAGGTGAGGACCAGGTGGGGATCCGACTCACCATGTCCAGGTGAGTCCCAGGTGGGAACCAGTGTCACCATGTCCAGGTGTGGCCCAGGTGAAGACCAGAGTTAATTGGTCCGGCTGGGTCACTGTTAGTGAACAGGGTCACCATATCCTGATGCTACCCAGGTGGGAACCACAGAAACCAGGTCCTGGTGAGGCCCAGGTGGGCCCAGAGACATGAGGTCCAGAAGAGGTCCCGATGGGACCCACAGTCACCAGGTCAGGTGAGGCCATGCTTAGGATCAGAGTCACCAGTTACAGGTGAGGCCCATGTTGAGCCAGAGTCACCTGGTACAGAAGACGCCAAAGTCAGGACGAGAGTTACCAGGATCAGGTCAGTCCCGGTGGGGAATAGAGTAACCATGCCCCGAGGATGCCCAGGTAGAACCAGAGTCACCAGGTCCAGATGAGGCGCAGGTGGGGAGCATATTCACTCGGTCCCGGTGAGGCCCAGTTGCGGACCAGAGTCACCAGGTCTAGTTGAGGACTAGAGGGGTACCAGATTCACCTGGTCTAGGTGACATCCAGATGGGGACCAGAGTCACCATGTCAGGGTGAGGCCCAGAGGGGATCCAGAGTCATCATCTCCAAGTGAGGCTCAGGTGTGGAACGGAGTATCCAGATCATAATGGTCCACAGGTGAGGACCAGAGTCACCAGATCTCGGTGAGGCCAAGTTAGGATCACACTCACCACTTCCAGGTGAGGCCAAGAAGGTGTCCACAGCAATCAGGTCCAGGTGGGGAACAAAGTCACCAGGATAGGGTGAGGCCCAGATGGGGACCAGATTCACCAGGTCCAGGGGATTCCCAGGTGGTGACCAGAGTTAACCGTTCCAGGTGAGGACCAGTTAAGGACCAGATTAACCAGGTCCAAGTGAGGCCCACGTGGGTGCATGGGTCACCAGGTACAGGGGAGGCATAGCTGGGGACAAGAGTCACCAGTTCTGGGTGCGGCCTAGGTGGCTCAGTTGGAAACCCCAATCACCAGGTCCAGGTGAGGCCAACCCTT
This sequence comes from Canis lupus familiaris, assembly GCF_011100685.1. Lineage (NCBI taxonomy): Eukaryota > Metazoa > Chordata > Mammalia > Carnivora > Canidae > Canis > Canis lupus. Next base: position 109,646 of record NW_023330652.1, on the reverse strand, counting down.
GGGCCATGCAGAGGAACCGTGTCCCGATGATGCCCATGTAGGGACCAGAGTTACCAGGTCCTGGTGAGTCCAACCTGTAGGCCATGCAGTGTAACCATGTCCTGATGATGCCCAGGGAGGGACCAAAGTCACCAGGTCCAAATGAGGCTCAGATGGAGCATATTCACTAGGTCCCGTTGAGGTCCAGTTGAGGACCAGAGTCACCAGATCTGGTTGAGGCCCAGAGGGGTACCAGAATCAACTGGTACAGGTGACATCCAGATGGAGACCAGAGTCACCAGGTCAGGGTGAGGCACAGAGAGGTTCCAGAGTCATCATGTCCATGTGAGGCCGTCTCGGGGACCATGGTAAACAGGTCTACTGGAGGCCAAGGTGTGGAACACAGTAAGCAGGTCCAGGTGAGTCCCCGGTGGTGACAAGAGTCACCACGTCCAGGTGAGGCCGAGGTGGGGACCAGAATCACCAGGTACAGGAAAGGCCCTTGAAAGAAACAGAGTCAACAGTTCGAGGTCAGGCGCAGGTGGCAACCAGGTTCAGCAGGTCCTAGTCAGGCCAAAGTGGGATTCACAGTCACTAGGACACGGTGAGACCCAGAGGGGTACCAGAGTCACCTGGTCAGGTGAGGTCCAGTTGTGGAACACAGTCACCGGGTCCCAATTTACCCAGTTGAGGACCATGGTCAACAGGGCCAGGTGAGGCCCAGATGGGGACCGGAGACCAAAATCCAGGTGAAGCCCAGGTGGGGACCACAGTCACCATATCCAGGGTAGTCTCAGGTGCAGACCAGAATCACCAGGTCCAGGTGAGGTGCAGGTGGCAACCACACTCACCAGGACCCGGTGAGGTCCTGGTGGGGACCAGAGTCACGAAGTACATGAGAAGCTAGAAATACTACAGCCACCAGGTCCACATGATGACCATTTGGGAACGAGAATCACCACTTACAGGTGAGGACCAGGTGGGGATCCGACTCACCATGTCCAGGTGAGACCCAGGTGGGAACCAGTGTCACCATGTCCAGGTGTGGCCCTGGTGAAGACCAGAGTTAATAGGTCTGCTGGGTCACTGTTAGTGAACAGTGTAACCATATGCTGATGCTACCCAGGGAGGTACCAGAGACACCAGGTCCAGGTGAGGCCCAGGTTGGACCGGAGAAATGAGGTCCAGTTTAGTTCCCTATGGGAACCACAGTCACCAGGTCAGGTGAGGCCATATTTAGGATCAGAGTCACCAGTTACAGGTGAGGCCCATGTGGAGCCAGAGTCACCTGGTACAGAAGAGGCCAAAGTCAGGACCAGAGTTACCAGGATCAGGTCAGTCCCAGTGGGGAATAGTGTAACCATGTCCCGATGATGCCCAGGTAGAACGAGAGTCAACAGGTCGAGATGAGGCGCAGGTTGGGAGCATATTCACTAGGTCCCAGTGAGGCCCAGTTGAGGACCAGAGTCACCAGGTATAGTTGAGGCCTCGAGGAGTACCAGATTCACCTGGTCTAGGTGACATCCAGATGGGGACCAGAGTCACCATGTCAGGGTGACGCCCAGAGTAGATCCAGAGTCATCATGTCCAGGTGAGTCTCAGGTGTGGAACAGAGTATCCAGGTCATAATGGTCCACAGGTGAGGACCAGAGTCACCAGATCTGGGTGAGGCCCAGTTAGGATCAGAGTCACCAGTTCCAGGAGAGGCCAAGAAGGAGTCCTCAGCAATCAGATCCAGGAGGGGAACAAAGTCAGAAGGACTGGGTGAGACCCAGATGGGGAACAGATTCACCAGGTCCAGGTGATTCCCAGGTTGTGACCAGAGTTACCAATTCTGGGTGAGGATCAGGAAAGGACAAGATTCACCAGGTCCAAGTGAGGCCTAAGTGGGGACCTATGTCACTATGCATATGTGAGGCCCAGGTGGCAACCCCACTCCCCAGGTCCAGGTGAGGCCAACCTACAGGCCATGCAGAGGAACCATGTCCCGATGATGCCCAGGTAGGGACCAGATTTACCAGGTCCAGGTGAGGCCAACCTGCAGGCCATGCAGTGGAACCATGTCCCGATGATGCCCAGATAGGGACCAGAGTCACCAGGACCAATGAGGCCCAGATGGAGCATATTCACTAGGTCCAGGTGAGGCCCATTTGAGGACAAGGGTAACCAGATCTGGTTGAGGCCTAGAGGGGTACCAGTATCACCTGGTCAAGGTGACATCGAGATGGGAACCAGAGTCTCCAGGTCAGAGTGAGTCCCAGATAGGTTCCAGAGGCATCATGTCCAGGTGAGGCTCAGGTGTGGAACAGAGTCACCAGGTACCAATGATGCCCAGGTGAGGACCAGAGTCACCAGATCTGGGTGACGCGCAGATAGGATCAGAGTAACCAGTTCCAGGTGAGGCCAAGTAAGCATCCACAGCAATCAGGTCCAGGTGGGGAACAAAGTCAGCAGGACTGGGTGAGGCCCAGATGGGGACCAGATTCACTGGTCCAGGTGATTCCCAAGTGGTGACCAGAGTTACCAGTTCCGGTGATGACCAGGTAAGGACAAGATTCACCAGGTCCAAGTGAGGCCCACGTCGGGACCTGTGTCACCAGGTATGGGTGAGGCCCAGGTGGAAAACCCACTCACCAGTGCCAGGTGAGGCATAAGTGCAGGCCATGCAGAAGAACCATGTCCCGATGATGACCAGGGAGGGTCCTGAGTTTCCAGGTCTAGGTGAGTCCAACCTGCAGGCCATGCAGTGGAATCATGCCCCGATGTTGCCCAGGTAGTGACCAGAGTCACCAGGTCCAAATGAGGCCCAGATGGAGCATATTCACTAGGTCCAGGTGAGGCCCAGTTGAGGACCAGATTCACCAGATCTTGTTGAGACCTAGAGGGGTACCAGAATCACCTGGTCCAGGTGACATCTAGATGGGGACCAGAGTCACCAGGTCAGGGTGAGCCCCAGAGTGGATCCAGAGTCATCATGTCCAGGTGAGGCCCAGGTGTTGACCAGAGTCCCCGGGTCTGGGAGAGGACCAGGTAAGGACCAGATTCACCATGCACAAGTGAAGCTCAAGGGTTGACCAGAGTCACTAAGTAAGGGTGAGACCCAGAGGGGGAACAAGAGTAACCAGTTCAGTTTCAGGCCCAGAATGGGACCAGAGGTCCCTGGTCACAGTGAGGACAAGGCGTGGAATAGAGTATCCAGGTCCCAATGATGCCTGGGTGAGGACCAGAGTCACTAGGGCCATGCAGGCCCAGATGGGGAACAGAATCACTAGGTCCTGGTGAGGCATAGAATAAGACCACAGTCAGCAGTATCAGGTGAGCCCCTTGTGGGAACCAGAGCCACTCTATCCAGCTGAGTCTCAGGTCCATGTGAGGCCCACGTAAGAACCAGATTCATGAGGTCGAATTGAGGCATAGCTGGGGTCAAGAGTCACCAGGTCTGGGTGCGGCCTAGGTGGGGCAAGATTCAGCAGTTCTGCGTTAGGTCAAAGTGGGGATGAGAGACACCAGGTTCAGGTGTGGCCAAACAGAGGACCAGAGTCACCAGATCCAGGTGATGTCCATGTCGGAAAGAGAGTCACCAGATCCAGGTGAGATCCATTGGGAAAGAGAGTCACCAGGTCGAGGAGAGGTCCAGGTGGGGACCAGAGGCACCATATCCATGTGAAGTCCAGGTAGGGACCAGAGTCAGCATGTCAGGGTGAGTCCCAGAGGGGATCCGGAATCATCATGTCCAGGTGAGTCTCAGGTGTGGAACAGAGTATCCAGGTCATAATGGTCCACAGGTGAGGACCAGAGTCACCAGATCTGGGTGAGGCCCAGTTAGGATCAGAGTCACCAGTTCCAGGTGAGGCCAAGAAGGAGTCCACAGCAATCAGGTCCAGGTGGGGAACAAAGTCACCAGGACTGAGTGAGGACCAGATGGGGACTAGATTCACCAGGTCCAGGTTATTCCCAGGTGGTGACCAGAGTTACCAGTTCCGGGTGAGGACCAGACAAGGACTAGATTCACCAGGTCCAAGTGAGGCCCACGTGGGGTCCTGTGTCACCAGGCATGGGTGAGGCCCAGGTGGCAAGCCCACTGACCAGGTCCAGCTGAAGCCAACCTGCAGGCCATTCAGAGGAACCATGTCCCGATGATGACCAGGTAGGGACCAGACTTACCAGGTCCAAGTGAGGCCAACCTGCAGGCCATGCAGTGGAACCATGTCCCGATGATGCGCAGGTAGGGACCAGAGTCACCAGGTCCATGTGGCCCAGATGGTACATATTCACTAGGTCCAGGTGAGGCCCAGTTGAGGACCAGAGTCACCAGATTTGGTTGAGGCCTAGAAGGGTACCAGAATCACCTGGTCCAGGTGACATCCAGATGGGGACCAGAGTCACCAGGTCAGGGAGAGGGCCAGAGAGTTCCAGAGTCATCATGTCCAGGTGAGGCTCAGGTGTGCAACAGAGTCAGCAGGTACCAATGATGCCCAGGTGAGGACCAGATTCACCAGGTCTGGGTGACGCGCAGATAGGATCAGAGTAACCAGTTCTAGGTGAGGCCAAGAAGGAGTCCACAGCAAGCAGCTCCAGGTGGGGAACAAAGTCACCAGGACTGGGTGAGTCATAGATGGGGACCAGATTCACCAGGTCCAGGGGAGGCCCAGGGAGTGACCAGAGTCCCCTGGTCTAGGAGAGGACCAGGAAAGGGTCAGATTCACCAGGTCCAAGAGCCCCACGTGGGGACCTGAGTCACAAGGTATGGGTGAGGCCCAGGTGGCATCCACACTCACCAGGTCCAGGTGAGGCCAACCTGCAGGCCATGCAGAGGAACCATGTCCGGATGATGCCGAGGTAGGGACCAGAGTTACCAGGTCCAGGTGAGTGCAACCTGCAGGCCATGCAGTAGAACCATGACCCGATGATGCCGAGGTAGTGACCAGAGTTACCAGGTCCAAATGAGGACCAGATGGAGCATATTCACTAGGTCCAGGTGAGGCCCAGTTGAGGACCAGAGTCACCAGATCTGGTTGAGTCCTAGAGGAGTACCAGAATCACCTGGTCCAGGTGACATCCAGATAGGGACCAGAGTCACCAGGTCAGGGTCAGACCGAGAGAGGTTCCAGAGTCATCATGTCCAGGTGAGGCTCAGGTGTGGAACAGAGTCACCAGGTACCAATAACTCCCAGGTGAGGACCAGAGTCACCAGATCTGGGAGACGCGCATATGGGATCAGAGACACCAGTTCCAGGTGAGGCCAAGAAAGGGTCCACAGCAATAAGGTCCAGGTGGGGAACTAAGTCACCAGGAATGGATGAGGCCCAGATGGGGACCAGATTCACCAGGTCCAGGTGAGGCCCAGGTGGGACCACAGTCATCAGGTCCAGGTGAGGCCCAGGTATATAAGAGAGTATCCAGGTCCCAATGATGTCCAGGTGGAACCAGAGTCACCAGGTCCAGATGAGGCGCAGGAGGGGAGTATATCCACTAGGTCCCGGTGAGGCCCAATTGAGGTCCAGATTCACCAGGTCTAGTTGAGGCCTAGAGGGGTACCTGATTCACCTGGTCTGGGTGACATCCACATGGGGACCAGAGTCACCATGTCAGGGTGAGGCCCAGAGGGGATCCAGAGTCATCATGTCCAGGTGAGGCTCAGGTGTGGAACAGAGTATCCAGGTCATAATGGTCCACAGGTGAGGACCAGAGTCACCAGATCTGGTGAGGCCCAGTGAGGATCAGAGTCACCAGTTCCAGGTGAGGACAAGAAGGAGACCACAGCAATTAGGTCCATGTGGGGAACAAAGTCACCAGGACTGGGTGAGGCCCAATGGGGACCAGATTCACCAGGTCCAGGTGATTCCCCGGTGGTGACCAGAGTTACTAGTTCCAGGTGAGGACCAGGTAAGGACCAGATTCACTAGGTCCAAGTGAGGACCACGTGGGGCCTGTGACACCAGGTATGGGTGAGGCACAGGTGGCAACCCCACTCACCAGGTCCAGGTGAGGCCAACCTGCAGGCCATGCAGAGGAACCGTGTCCAATGATGCCCAGGTAGGGTCCAGAGTTACCAGGTCCAAATGAGGACCAGATGGAGCATATTCACTAGGTCCAGGTGAGGCCCAGTTGAGGACCAGAGTCACCAGATCTGGTTGAGTCCTAGAAGGATACCAGAATCACCTGGTCCAGGTGACATCCAGATAGGGACCAGAGGCATCAGGTCAGGGAGAGGTCGAGAGTGGTTCCAGAGTCATCATGTCCTGGTTAGGCTCAGGCGTGGAACAGAGTCACCAGGTACCAATAACTCCCAGGTGAGGCCCAGAGTCACCAGATCTGGGTGACGCGCAGATAGGATCAGAGTCACCAGTTCCAGGTGAGGCCAAGAAAAAGTCCACAGCAATCAGGTCCAGGTGGGGAACAAAGTCACCAGGACTGGGTGAGGCCCAGATGGGGACCAGATTCACCAGGTCCAGATGAGGCCCAGGTGGTGACCAGAGTCCCCGGGTCTGGGACAGGACCAGGTAAGGACCAGATTCACCAGGTCCAAGAGGCCCACGAGGGGAATTGAGTCACCAGCTATGTCTGAGGCCCAGGTGGCAACCCCACTCACCAGGTCAAGGTGAGGCCAAATGGCAGGCCAGAGTCACCAGATCCAGGTGAGGCCCTAGTGGGGACCAGTGTCACCAGGTAAATGTGAGTCTACAAGAACACCACAGTCACCAGGTCCAGGTGTGGTTCATGTTGGAACGAGAATCACCAGGTACAGGTGAGACACAGGTGGGCACCACAGCACCAGGTCCAGACTGAGGCCTAGGTGGGGAGAACAGAGTCATCAGGACCAGTTGAGGCCAAAGTGTGGAGCAAAGTCATCATGTGGAGGTGAGGCCCAGGTGGGGAACAGAGTAACCATGTCCCATTGATGCCAGGTGGGAAAAGAGTCACAAGGTCCAGACGAGGCCTAAGTGAGGAGTAGATTCACCAGGTCCTGTTGAGGCCCAGTTGAGGACCAGTGCCCCATATCCCGGTGAGTCCCAGAGGGTGACCACAGTCACCAGATCCAGGTGAGGTCCATGTTGGAAAGAGAGTCACCACGTCCAGGAGAGGTCCAGGTGGGGACCAGAGTCACCAGATCCAGGTGAAGTCCAGGTGGGGACCAGAGTCACCAGATCCAGGTGAAGCCCAGGTTGGGACCAGAGTCACTAGGTCCAGATGAGGCCAAGGTGAGGACCAGAGTTGCCAGGTACACGTGAAGCCCCGGGGGGGATCAGAGGCAACAGGTCCATGTGAGGCCGGCTTGGGGACCATGGTCAACAGGTCTACTTGAGGCCCTGGTGTGGAACACAGTAAGCAGGTCCAGGTGAGTCCCCGGTGGTGACAAGAGTCACCAGGTCCAGGTGAGGCCCATGTGGGCACCAGGATGACCATGTCCAGGGGACGCCCTTGAAAGAACCAGAGTCAACAGTTCGAGGTCAGCCGCAGGTGGCAACCAGGGTCAACAGGTCCAAGTCAGGCCAAAGTGGCGTTCACAGTCACTAGGGCACAGTGAGACCCAGAGGGGGACCAGAGTCACGTGGCCCAGGTGAGGTCCAATTGTGGAACACAGTCACCGGGCCCCAATTTTGCCAACTTGAGGAACATGGTCAACAGGGCCAGGTGAGTACAGAGGGGACCGGAGTCTCCAAATCCAGGTGAAGCCCAGGTGGGTACCACAGTCACCAGATCCAGGGTAGTCTCAGGTGTAGACGAGAATCCCAGGTCCAGGTGAGGTGCAGGTGGCAACCACACACACCAGGTCCCGGTGAGGCCCTGGTGGGGACCAGAGTCACGAGGTATATGAGAAGCTAGAAACACTGCAGCCACCAGGTCCACATGATGTCCACGTGGGAACGAGAATCACCAGTTACAGGTGAGGACCAGGTGGGGATCCGACTCACCATGTGCAGTTGAGACCCAGGTGGGATCTAGTGTCACCATGTCCAGGTGAAGACCAGAGTTAATAGGTCCGGCTGGGTCACTGTTAGTGAACATTGTAACCATATCCTGATGCTACCCAGGTGGGGACCAGAGACACCAGTTCCTGGTGAGGCCCAGGTGGGACCAGAGACATGAGTTCCAGGTGAGGTCCCATGGGAACCACAGTCACCAGGTCAGGTTAGGCCATGCTTAGGATCAGAGTCACCAGTTACAGGTGAGGCCCAGGTGGAGCCAGAGTCACCTGGTTCTGAAGAGGACAAAGTCAGGATTAGAGATACCAGGATCAGGTCAGTCCCAGTGGGGAATAGAGTAACCATGTCCCGATGATCCCCAAGTAGAACCAGAGTCACCAGGTCCAGATGAGGCGCAGGTGGGGAGCATATTCACTAGGTCCCGGTGAGGCCCGGTTGAGGGCCGGAGTCACCAGGTCTTGTTGAGGCCTAGAGGGGTACAAATTTAACCTGGTCTAGGTGAAATCCAGATGGGGACCAGAGTCTCCATGTCAGGGTGAGGCCCAGAGGGGATCCAGAGTCATCATGTCCAGTTGAGGCTCAGGTGTGGAACAGAGTATCCAGGTCGTATTGGTTCACAGGTGAGGACCAGAATCACGAGATCTGGGTGAGGTCCAGTTAGGATCAGAGTCACCAGTTCCAGGTGAGGCCAAGAATGAGTGCACAGCAATCAGGTCCAGGTTGGGAACAAAGTCACCAAGACTGGGTGAGGCCCAGATGGGGACCAGATTCACCAGGTCCAGTTGATTCCCAGGTGGTGACCAGAGTTACCACTTCCAGGTGAGGACCAGGTAAGGACGAGATTCACCAGGTCCAAGTGAGGCCCACGTGGGGACTTGTGTCTCCAGGTATGGGTGAGGCCTAAGTGGAAATCCAACTCACCAGGTCCAGGTGAGGCCAATGTGCAGGCCATGCAGAGGAACCATGTCCCGATGATGCCCACGTAGGGACCAGACTTACCAGGTCCAGGTGAGGCCAACCTGCAGGCCATTGCAGTGGAACCATGTCCCAATGATGCCCAGGTAGGGAACAGAGTCACCAGTCCGAATGAGGCCCAGATGGAGCATATTCACTAGGTCCAGGTGAGGCCCAGTTGAGGACCAGAGTCACCAGATCTGGTTGAGGACTAGAGGGGTACCAGAATCTCCTGGTCAAGGTGACATCCAGATGGGGACCAGAGTCTCCAGGTCAGGGTGAGGCCCAGAGAGGTTCCAGAGTCATCATGTCCAGGTGAGGCTCAGGTGTGTAACAGAGTCACCAGGTACCAATGATGCCCAGGTGAGGACCAGAGTCACCAGGTCTGGGTGACGCGCAGATAGAATCAGAGTCACCATTCCAGGAGAGGCCAAGAAAGAGTCCACAGCAATCAGGTCCAGGTGGGGAACAAAGTCACCAGGACTCGGTGAGGCCCAGATAGGGAACAGATTCACAAGGTCCAGGTGAGGCACAGGTGGTCCCCGGGTCTGGGAGAGGACCAGGTAAGGTCCAGATTCACCAGGTCCAGGAGACCCACGTGGGGACCTGAGTCACCAGGTATGGCTTAGGCCCTGGTGGCAAACGCTACTCACCAGGTCCAGGTGAGGCCAACCTGCAGGCCAGAGTCACTAGATCCAGGTGAGGCCCTAGTGGGGACCGGAGTCACCAGGTAAATGTGAATCTACAAGAACACCACAGTCACCAGGTCCAGGTGTAGTTCATGTGGGAACGAGAGTCACCAGGTCCAGGTGAGACCCAGGTGGGCACCACAGTCATCAAGTCCAGATTGAGGCCTAGGTGGGGGGACCAGAGTCATCAGGACCAGTTGAGGCCAAAGTGCGGAGCAAAGTTATCATGTCCAGGTGAGGCCCAGGTGGGGAACAGAGTAACCATGTCCCATTGATGCCAGGTGGGAAAAGAGTCACAAGGTCCAGACGAGGCCTAAGTGAAGAGTAGATTCACCAGGTCCTGTTGAGGCCGAGTTGAGGAGCAGTGTCCCCAGATCCGGGTGAGTCCCAGAGGGGGACCAGAGTCACCCGGTTCTGGTGATATCCAGCTGGAGACCAGAGTCACCACGTCAGGGTGAGGCCTAGAGGGGGACGAGAATCACTAGGTCCAGGTGAGGCCCCGATGTGGAACTGAGAAACCAAGTCCCATGATGCCCATATGAGGACCTGAGTCACCAGGTCCAGGTGAGGTCCCTGTGGGAACCAGGCACCTGGTCCAAGTGAGGCCCAGGTGGAACCACAGTCACCAGGTCCATGTGAGGCCCAGGTATATAAGTGAGTATCCAGGTCCCAATGAGGCCAGGTAAGGACCAGAGACATCAGATCCATGATAGGCCCAAATATGGATCAGAGTCATTGTTTTCCAGGTGAGGCCAGATGGAGACCACAGGAACCAGGTCCAGGAGAGCCCAATATGTGAACCAGAGCCACCAGATCCATGTGTGTTCCAAGTGGGAACACCGTCACAAGGTCCAGGTGAATCGCAATTGGCAACAGGATTCACCAAGTACAGGGGAGGCCCTGGTGGCGACCAGTCACCACAACCAGGTGCGGACCAGCTAAGGTCCAGATTCACCAGGCCCAAGAGAAGTCAAAGGGGTAACCAGAGTCACCAGGTAAGGGTGAGGCCCAGAGGGGGAACCAGAGTAACCAGTTTGGTTTGAGGCCCAGAATGGGAATAGAGATCCCTGGTCAGAGTGAGGCCCAGGTGTGGAATAGAGTATCCAGGTCCCAATGATGCCTGGGTGAGGAACAGAGTTACTAGGGCCATGCAGGCCTAGATGGGGAACAGAATCACCAGGTCCTGGTGAGGCATAGATTAAGACCACAGTCAGCAGTATCAGGTGAGCCCCTTGTGGGAACCAGAGCCACTCTATCCAGCTGAGTCCCAGGTCCATGTGAGGCCCACGTGAGGACCAGATTCATCAGTTCGAATTGAGGCATAGCTGGGGACAAGAGTCACGAGGTCTGGGTGCGGCCTAGGTGGGACAAGATTCAGCAGTTCTGAGTTAGTTCAAAGTAGGGACAAGAGTCAACAGGTCCAGGTGAGGCCAAACTGAGGACCAGAGTCACCAGGTCCAGGTGAGGTCCAGGTGGGGACCAGTGTCATCAGATCCAGGTGAAGTCCAGGTGGGGACCAGAGTCACTAGGTCCAGATGACGCCCAGGTGAGGACCAGAGTTACCAGGTACACGTGAGTCCCCGGTGGGGATCAGAGGCAACAGGTCCATGTGAGGCCGGCTTAGGGACCATTGTCAACAGGTCTACTTGAGGCCCAGGTTTGGAACACAGTAAGCAGGTCCAGGTGATTCCCGGTGGTGACAAGTGTCACCACGTCCTGGTTTGGCCCAGGTGGGGACCAGAATCACCAGGTACAGTGGAGGCCCTTGAAAGAACCAGAGTCAACAGTTCGAGGTCAGGCGCAGCTGGCAACCAGGGTCAGCAGGTCCAAGTCTGGCCAAAGGGGTTCACTGTCACTAGGGCACGGTGAGACCCAGAGGGGGACCAGAGTGACCTGGTCCAGGTGAGGTCCAGTTGTGGAACACAGTCACCGGGTACCAATTTTGCCCAGTTGAGGACCATGGTCAACAGGGCCAGGTGAGGCCCAGATGGGGACCGGAGTCCCGAAATCCAGGTGAATCCCATGTGGGGACCACAGTCACCAGATCCAGGGTAGTCTTTTGTGCAGACCAGAATCACCAGGTCCAGGTGAGGTGCAGGTGAAACCAAACTCACCAGGACCCGGTGAGGCCCTGGTGGGGACCAGAGTCACGAGGTACATGAGAAGCTAGAAACACTGCAGCCACCAGTTCCACATGATGTCCATGTGAGAACGAGAATCACCAGTTACAGGTGAGGACCAGGTGGGATCCGACTCACCATGTCCAGGTGAGACCCAGGTGGGAACCAGTGTCACCATGTCCAGGTGTGGCCCATGTGAAGACCACAGTTACTAGGTCCGGCTGGGTCACTGTTAGTGAACAGTGTAACCATATCCTGATGCTACCCAGGTTGGTACCAGAGACACCAGGGCTTGGTGAGGCCAAGGTGGGTCCAGGGACATGAGGTCCAGGTGAGGTCTCATTGGGAACCACAGTCACAATGTCAGGTGAGGCCATGCTTAGGATCAGAGTCACCAGTTACAGGTGAGGCCCAGGTGGAGCCAGAGTCACCTCGTACAGAAGAGGCCAAAGTCAGGACCAGAGTTACCAGGATCAGGTCTGTCCCAGTGGGGAATAGAGTAACCACGTCTCAATGATGTCCAGGTACATGCAGAGTCACCAGGTCCAGATGAGGCGCAGTTGGGGAGCATATTCACTAGGTACAGATGAGGCCCATTTGAGGACCAGAGTACCCGATCTGGTTGAGGCCTAGAGGGGTACTAGAATCACCTGGTCCAGGTGACATCCAGATGGGGACCAGAGTCACCATGTCAGGGTGAGGCCCAGAGGGGATCCAGAGTCATCATGTTCAGGTGAGTCTCAGGTGTGGAACAGAGTCACCAGGTACCAATGATGCCCAGGTGAGGACCAGGGTCACCAGGTCTGGGTGACGCGCAGATAGGATCAGAGTCACCAGTTCCAGGTGAGGCCAAGAAAGAGTCCACAGCAATCATGTCCAGGTGGGCAACAAATTCACCAGGACTGGGTGAGGCCCAGTTGGAGACCAGATTCAGCAGGTATAGGTGAGGCCCAGGTGGTGACCAGAGTCCCCGGGTCTGGGAGAGGACCAGGTAAGGACCAGATTCACCAGGTCCAAGAGGCCCACGTGGGGACCTGATTCACCAGGTATGATTGAGGCCCAGGGTGCAACCCCACTCAACAGGTCCAGGTGAGGCCAACCTGCAGGCCATGCAGAGGAACCATGTCCCGATGATGCCCAGGTAGGGACCAGAGTTACCAGGTTCAGGTGAGACCCATATGGGGAGCATGTTCACTAGGTCCCGGAGAGGCCCAGCTGAGGACAAGGGTCACCAGGTCCAGTTGAGGCCTAGAGGGGTACCATATTCACTAGGTCTAGGTGACATCCAGATGGGGACCAGAGTCATCATGTCCAGGTGAGGCTCAGGTGTGGAAGAGAGTATCCAGATCATAATGGTCCTCAGGTGAGAACCAGAGTCACCAGATCTGGGTGAGGACCAGTTACGATCAGAGTCACAAGTTCCAGGTGAGGCCAAGAAGGATTCCACAGCAATCAGGTCCTGGTGGGCAACAAATTAACCAGGACAGGGTGAGGCCCAGATAGGGACCAGATTCACCAGGTCCAGGTGAGGCCCAGGTGGTGACCAGAGTCCCCGGGTCTGGGGAGGACCAGGTAAGGACCAGATTCACCAAGTCCAAGAGGCCCACGTGGGGACCTGAGTCACCAGGTATGAGTGAGGGCCAGGTTGGAACCCCACTCACCAGGTCCAGGTGAGGCCAACCTGCAGGCCAGAGTCACCAGATCCAGGTGAGGCCCTAGTGGGGACCGCAGTCACCAGGTAAATGTGAGTCTACAAGAACACCACAGTCCCCAGGTCCAGATGGGGTTCATGTGGCAAGGAGAGTCAACAGGCCCAGGTGAAACCCAGGTGGGTACCACAGTCACCAGGTCCAGATTGAGGCCTAGGTTGGGGGACGAGGGTCATCAGGACCAGTTGAGACAAAAGTGTGGAGCAAAGTTATCATGTCCATGTGAGGTCGAGGTGGGGACCAGAGTAACCTTGTCCCATTGATGCCAGGTGGGAAATGAGTCACAAGGTCCATACGAGGCCTAAGTGAGGAGTAGATTCACCAGGTCCTGTTGAGGCACAGTTGAGGACCAGTGTCGCCAGCTCCGCGTGAGTCCTAGAGGGGGACCAGAGTCACCGGTTCTGGTGATATCCAGGTGGTGATCAGAGTCACCACGTCAGGGTGAGGCCCAGAGGGGGACGAGAATCACTAGGTGCAGGTGAGGCCCCGATGTGGAACTGAGAAACCAGGTCCCATGATGCCCATATGAGGACCTGAGTCACCAGATCCAGGTGAGTTCCTTGTGGGAACCAGTCACCTCATCCAGGTGAGGCCCAGGTTGGACCACAGTCACCAGGTTCAGGTTAGGCCCAGGTATATAAGTGAGTATCCAGGTCCCAATGATGCCCATGTAAAGACCAGAGTTAACAGGTCCAGGAGAGGCCCAAATATGGATCAGAGTCATTGTGTTCCAGGTGAGGCCAGATGGAGACCACAGGAACCAGTTATAGGACAGCCCCATATGGGAAGCAGAGCCACCAGATCCAGGTGTGGTCCAGGTGGGACCACAGTCACAAGGTCCAGGTGACGCGCAGTTGGCAACAGGATTCACCAAGTACAGGTGAGGCCCAGGTGGCGAACAGTCAAAAGACCCAAGTGAGGACAAGCTAAGGACCAGATTCACCAGGCCCAACTGAAGCCCAAGGGGTGACCAGAGTCACCAGGTAAGGGTGAGGCCCAGAGGGGGAACCAGAGTAACCAGTTTAGTTTGAGGACCAGAATGGGACAAGAGGTCCCTGGTCAGAGTGAGGCCCAGGTGTGGAATAGAGTATCCCGGTCCCAATGATGCCTGTGTGAGGACCAGAGTCACTAGGGCCATGCAGGCCCGGATGGGGAACAGAATCACTAGGTCCTGGTGAGGCAGAGTATAAGACCACAATCACCAGTATCAGGTGAGCCCCTTGTGGGAACCTGAGCCACTCAATCCATCTGAGTCCCAGGTCCATGTGAGCTCCACGTGAGGAGCAGATTCATCAAGTCGAATTGAGGCATAGCTGGGGACAAGAGTCACCAGGTCTGGATGCGGCCTAAGTGGGGCAATATTCAGCAGTTCTGAGTTAGGTCAAAGTGGGGACGAGAGACACCAGGTCCAGGTGAGGCCAAACTGAGGACCAGAGTCACCAGATCCAGGTAAGGTCCATGTTGGAAAGAGAGTCAGCAGGACCAGGAGAGGTCCAGGTGGGGACCAGAGTCACCAGATCCAGGTGAAGTCCAGGTGGGGACCAGAGTCATCAGATCCAGATGAAGCCCAGGTAGGGACCAGAGTCACTAGGTCCAGATGAGGCCCAGGTGAGGACCAGAGTTACCAGGTACACGTGAGGCCCCGGTGAGGATCAGAGGCAACTGGTCCATGTGAGGCCGGCTTGGGGACCATGGTCAACAGATCTACTTGAGGCCCAGGTGTGGAACACAGTAAGCAGGTCCAGGTGAGTCCTCGGTGGTGACAAGAGTCACCACGTCCAGGTGAGACCCAGGTGGGGACCAGGATCACCAGGTACAGGGGAGGCCCTTGAAAGAACCAGAATAAACAGTTCGAAGTCAGGCGCAGGTGGTAACCAGTGTCAGCAGGTCCAAGTCAGGCCAAAGTGGGGTTCACAGTCACTAGGGCACGGTGAGACCCAGAGGGGGACTAGAGACACCTGGTCCAGGTGACGTCCAGTTGTGGAACACAGTCACCGGGTCCCAATTTTGCTCAGTTGAGGACCATGGTCAACAGGGCCAGGTGAAGCCCAGATGGGAATCGGAGTCCCCAAATCCAGGTGAAGCCCAGGTGGGGACCACAGTCACCAGGTCCAGGGTAGTCTCAGGTGCAGACCACAATCACCATGTCCAGATGTGGCCCAGGTGAAGACCAGAGTTAATATGTCCAGCTGGTTCACTGTTAGTGAACAGTGTAACCATATCCTGATGCTATCCATGTGGGTACCAGAGACACAAGGTCCTGGTGAGGCCCAGTTTGGACCAGAGACATGAGGTCCAGGGGAGGTCCCGATGGGAACCACAGTCACCAGGTCAGGTGAGGCCATGCATAGGATCAGAGTCACCAGTTACAGGTGAGGCCCATGTGGAGCCAGAGTCACCTGGTAGAGAAGAGGCCAAAGCCAGGACCAGAGTTACCAGGATCAGGTCAGTCCCAGTGGGGAATAGAGTAACCATGTCGCGATGATACCCAGGTAGAACCAGAGTCACCAGGTCCAGATGAGGCGCATTTTTGGAGCATGTTCACTAGGTCCCGGTGAGGCCCAGTTGAGGACCAGGGTCACCAGGTCAAGTTGAGGCCTAGAGTGGTACCAGATTCACCTGGTCTAGGTGACAACCAGATGGGGACCAGAATCACCATGTCAGGCTGAGGCCCAGAGGGGTTCCAAGGTCATTATGTCCAGGTGAGTCTCAGGTGTGGAACAGAGTATCCAGGTCAAAATGGTCCACAGGTGAGGACCAGAATCACCAGATCTGGGTGAGGCCCAGTTAGGTACAGAGTCACCAGTTCCTGGTGAGGCCAAGAAGGAGTCCACAGCAATCAGGTCCAGGTGGGGAACAAAGTCACCAGGACTGGGTGAGGCCCAGATGGTGACCAGTTTCACCGGGCCCATGTGATTCCCTGGTGGTGACCAGAGATACCAGTTCCGGGTGAGGACCAGGTAAGGACCAGATTCACCAGGTCCAAGTGAGGCCCACGTGGTTTTCTCGGTCACCAGGTATGGGTGAGGCCCAGGTGGCAACCCGACTCACCAGGTCCAGGTGAGGCCATCCTGCAGGCCGTGCTGTGGAACCATGTTCCGATGATGCCCAGGGAGGGGCCAGAGTCACCAAATCCAAATGAGGCACAGATGGTGCATATTCACTAGGTCCAGGTGAGGCCCAGTTGACAATCACAGTCACCAGATCTCGTTGAGCCCTAGAGGGGTACCAGAATCACCTGGTCCACGTGACATCCAGATGGGGACCAGAGTCACCATGTCTGGGTTTGGCCCAGTGAGGTTCCAGAGTCATCATGTCCTGGTGAGGATCAGGTGTGGAACAGAGGCACCAGGTACCAATGATGCCCAGGTGAGGACCAGAGTCACCCGGTCTGGGTGACGCGCAGATACGATCAGAGTCACCAGTTCCAGGTGAGGCCAAGAAAGAGTTCACAGCAATCAGGTCCAGGTGGGGAACAAAGTCACCAAGACTGGGTGAGGCCCAGATGGGGACCAGAATCACCAGGTCCAGGTGAGGCCCAGGTGGTGAACAGAGTCCCTGTGTCTGGGACAGGCCAGGTAAGGACCAGATTCACCAGGTCCAAGAGGCCCACGTGGGGACCTGAGTCACCAGGTATGTGTGACGCCCAGGTGTCAACCCCACTCACCAAGTCCAGGTGAGGCCAACCTGCAGGCCAGAGTCACCAGATACAGGTGAAGCCCTAGTGGGGACCGGAGTCACCAGGGAAATGTGAGTCTACAAGAACACCACAGTCACCAAGTCCAGGTGTGGTTCATGTAGGAACGAGAGTCACCAGGTCCAGGGGAGACCCAGGTGGGGACCACAGTCACCAGGTCCTGATTGAGGCCTAGTTGGGGGGAAGAGAGTCATCAGGACCAGTTGAGGCCAAAGAATGGAGCAAAGTTATCATGTCCAGGGGAGGCCCATGTGGGGAACAGAGTAACCATGTCCCATTGATGCCAGGTGGGAAAAGAGTCACAAGTTCCAGACGAGGCCTTTGTGAAGAGTAGATTCATCAGGTCCTTTTGAGGCCCAGTTGAGGACCAGTGTCCACAGCTCCTGTGAGTCTCAGAGGGGGACCAGAGACACCCGGTTCTGGTGATATCTAGGTGGGGACCAGAGTCACCACGTCAGGATGAGGCCCAGAAGGGGACGAGAATCACTAGCTCCAGGTGAGGCCCGATGTGGAACTGAGAAACCAGGTCCCATGATGCCCATATGAGGACCTGAGTCACCAGGTCCAGGTGAGGTCCCTGTGGGAACCAGTCACCTCATCCAGGTGAGGCCCAGATGGGACCACAGTCACCAAGTCCAGGTGAGGCCCAGGTATATAAGAGAGTGTCGAGGTCCCAATGATGCCCAGGTAAGGACCAGAGTCAACAGATTCAGGAGAGGCCCAAATATGGATCAGAGTCATTGTGTTCCAGGTGAGGCCAGATGGAGACCACAGGAACCAGGTCCAGGAGAGCCCCATATGGGACCAGAGCCACGAGATCCAGGTGAGGTCCAGGTGGGACCACAGTCACAAGGTCCAGGTGAGGCGCAGGTGGCAAGAGGATTCACCAAGTCTAGGTGAGGCCCAGGTGACGACCAGTCACCACATCCAGGCGCGGACCAGCTAAGGACCAGATCCACCAGGCCGAAGTAGCCCAAAGGGTGACCAGAGTCACCAGGTAAGGGTGAGGCCCAGAGGGGGAACCAGAGTAACCAGTTTAGTTTAAGGCCCAGAATAGGACCAGAGGTCCCTGGTCAAAGTGAGGCCCAGGTGTGGAATAGAGTGTCCAGGGTGAGGATCATTGGGTCCATCACCCAATGAAGCCTAGGTGAGGACCAGAGTCACTTGGGCCATGCAGGCCCAGATGGGGAACAGAATCACTAGGTCCTGGTAAGGCATACAATAAAACTACAGTCAGCAGTATCAGCTGAGCCCCTTGCGGGAACCAGAGCCACTCTATCCAGCTGAGTCCCAGGTCCAGGTGAGGCTCCTGTGAGGACCAGATTCATTAGGTCGAATTGAGGCATAGCTGGGGACAAGAGTCACCAGGTCGGGCTGCAGCCTACGTTGGGCTAGATTCAGCAGTTCTGAGTTAGGTCAAAGTGGGGACGAGAGACGCCAGTTCCAGGTGAGGCCAAAGTGAGTACAAGAGTCACCAGATCCATGTGAGGTCCATGTTTGAAAGAAAGTCACCAGGTCCGGGAGAGGTCCAGGTGGGGACCAGAGTCACCAGTTCCAGGTGAGGCCAAGAAGGAGTCCACAGAAATCAGGTCCAGGTGGGGAACAAAGTCACCAGGACTGGGTGAGGCCTAGATGGGGACCAGATACACAAGGTCCAGGTGATATCCAGGTGGTGACCAGACTTACCAGTTCCGGGTGAGGACCAGGTAAGGACCAGATTCACCAGGTCCAAGAGGCCCCCGTGGGGACCTGAGTCACCAGGTATGGGTGAGGCCCAGGTGGCAATAACACTCACCAGGTCCAGGTGAGACCAACCTGCAGGCCATGCAGTGGAAACATATCCCGATGATGCCCAGGTAAGGAGAAGAGTTACCAGGTCCAGGTGAGTCCAACCTGCATGACATGCAGAGGAAACATATCCAGATGATGCCCAGGTAGAGACAGACTTACCAGGTCCAGGTGAGGCCAACCTGCAGGCCATGCAGTGGAACCATATCCCGATGATGCCCAGGTATGGACCAGAGTCACCAGGTCCAAATGAGGCCCAGATGGAGCATATTCACTAGGTACAGGTGAGTCCCCTTTGAAGACCAGAGTCACCAGATCTGTTTGAGGCCTTGGGGGTACCAGAATCACCTTGTTCATGTGACATCCAGATGGGGACCAGAGTCACCAGGTCAGGGTGAGGCCCAGAGCGGTTCCACAGTCAACATTTCCAGGTGAGGCTCAGGTGTGGAACAGAGTCACCAGGTACCAATGATGCCCAGGTGAGGACAAGAGTCACCCGTTCTGGGTGTCGCACAGATGGGATCAGACTCACCAGTCCAGGTGAGGCCAAGAAAGGGCACAGCAATCAGGTCCAGGTGGGGAACAAAGTCACCAGGACTGGGTGAGGCCCAGATGGGGACCAGATTCACCAGGTCCAGGTGAGGCCCAGGTGGTGACAAGAGTCCCGGGGTCTAGGAGAGGACCGGGTAAGGACAAGATTCACCAGGTCCAAGAGGACCACGTAGGGACTTGAGTCACCAGGTATGGGTGAGGCCCAGGTGGCAACCCCACTCACCAGGTCCTGGTGAGACCAACCTGCAGGCCAGAGTCACCAGATAGACGTGAGTCCCTAGTGGGGACAGGATTCACCAGGTAAAAGTGAGTCTACAAAAACGCCAGAGTCACCAGGTCCAGGCGTGATTCATGTAGGAACGAGACCACCAGGTCCAGGTGAGACCCAGGTGGGGACCACAGTCAGCAGGTCCAGGTGTGACCCAGGTGGGGACCACAGTCACCAGGTTCAGTTTGAGGCCTAGGTGGGGGGATCAGAGTCATCGAGACCAGTAGAGGCCAAAGTGTGGAGCAAAGTTATCATGTCCAGGTGAGGCCCAGAGGGAACAGAGTAACCATGTCCCATTGATGCCAGGTGGGAAAAGAGTCACAAGGTACAGACGAGACCTAAGTGAGGAGTAGATTCACCAGGTCCAGTTGTGCCCAGTTGAGGACCAGTATCCCAGCTCCAGGTGAGTCCCAGATGGGGAACAGAGTCACCCGATTCTGGTGATATCCAGGTGGGGACCAGAGTCACCATGTCAGGCTTAGGCCCAGAGGGGATCCAGAGTCATCATGTCCAGGTGAGTCTCAGGGGTGGAACAGAGTATCCAGGTCATAATGGTCCACAGGTGAGGACCAGAGTCACCAGATCTGGGTGAGGCCCAGTTAGGATCAGAGTCACCAGTTCCAGGTGAGGCCAAGAAGGAGTCCACAGCAATCAGATCCAGGTGGGGAACAAAGTCAGAAGGACTGGGTTAGACCCAGATGGGGAACAGATTCACCAGGTCCAGGTGATTCCCAGGGTGTGACCAGAGTTACCAATTCTGGGTGAGGATCAGGAAAGGACAAGATTCACCAGGTCCAAGTGAGGCCAACGTGGGGACCTATGTCACTATGCATATGTGAGGCCCAGGTGGCAACCCCACTACCCAGGTCCAGGTGAGGCCAACCTACAGGCCATGCAGAGGAACCATGTCCCGATGATGCCCAGGTAGGGACTAGATTTACCAGGTCCAGGTGAGGCCAACCTGCAGGCCATGCAGTGGAACCATGTCCCGATGATGCCCAGGTAGGGACCAGAGTCACCAGGTCCAAACGAGGCCCAGATGGAGCATATTCACTAGGTCCAGGTGAGGCCCATTTGAGGACAAGGGTAACCAGATCTGGTTGAGGCCTAGAGGGGTACCAGTATCACCTGGTCCAGGTGATATCGAGATGGGAACCAGAGTCTCCAAGTCAGAGTGAGGCCCAGATAGGTTCCAGAGTCATCATGTCCAGGTGAGGCTCAGGTGTGGAACAGAGTCACCAGGTACCAATGATGCCCAGGTGAGGACCAGAGTCACCAGATCTGGGTGACGCGCAGATAGGATCAGAGTAACCAATTCCAGGTGAGGCCAAGTAAGCGTCCACAGCAATCAGGTCCAGGTGGGGAACAAAGTCAGCAGGACTGGGTGAGGCCCAGATGGGGACCAGATTCACTGGTCCAGGTGATTCCCAAGTGGTGACCAGAGTTACCAGTTCCCGTGAGGACCAGGTAAGGACAAGATTCACCAGGTCCAAGTGAGGCCCACGTCGGGACCTGTGTCACCAGGTATGGGTGAGGCCCAGGTGGAAAACCCACTCACCAGTGCCAGGTGAGGCATACGTGCAGGCCATGCAGAAGAACCATGTTCCGATGATGACCAGGGAGGGTCCAGAGTTTCCAGGTCTAGGTGAGTCCAACCTGCAGGCCATGCAGTGTAATCATGCCCCGATGTTGCCCAGGTAGTGACCAGAGTCACCAGGTCCAAATGAGGCCCAGATGGAGCATATTCACTAGGTCCTGGTGAGGCCCAGTTGAGGACCAGAGTCACCAGATCTTGTTGAGGCCTAGAGGGGTACCAGAATAACCTGGTCCAGGTGACATCTAGATGGGGACCAGAGTCACCAGGTCAGGGTGAGCCCCAGAGTGGATCCAGAGTCATCATGTCCAGGTGAGGCCCAGGTGTTGACCAGAGTCCCCGGGTCTGGGAGAGGACCAGGTAAGGACCAGATTCACCATGCCCAAGTGAAGCCCAAGGGTTGACCAGAGTCACTAAGTAAGGGTGAGACCCAGAGGGGGAACAAGAGTAACCAGTTCAGTTTCAGGCCCAGAATGGGACCAGAGGTCCCTGGTCAGAGTGAGGACCAGGCGTGGAATAGAGTATCCAGGTCCCAATTATGCCTGGGTGAGGACCAGAGTCACTAGGGCCATGCAGGCCCAGATGGGGAACAGAATCACTAGGT
Organism: Canis lupus familiaris; assembly: GCF_011100685.1. NCBI lineage: Eukaryota > Metazoa > Chordata > Mammalia > Carnivora > Canidae > Canis > Canis lupus. The sequence continues at coordinate 87,764 of NW_023330652.1, read as the reverse complement.
CCTGGTGAGGCATAGAATAAGACCACAGTCAGCAGTATCAGCTGATCCCCTTGTGGGAACCAGAGCCACTCTATCCAGTTGAGTCCCAGGTCCATATGAGGCCCACGTAAGAACCAGATTCATGAGGTCGAATTGAGGCATAGCTGGGGTCAAGAGTCACCAGGTCTGGGTGCGGCCTAGGTGGGGCAAGATTCAGCAGTTCTGCGTTAGGTCAAAGTGGGGACGAGAGACACCAGGTTCAGGTGTGGCCAAACTGAGGACCAGAGTCACCAGATCCAGGTGATGTCCATGTTGGAAAGAGAGTCACCAGATCCAGGTGAGATCCATGTTGGAAAGAGAGTCACCAGGTCGAGGAGAGGTCCAGGTGGGGACCAGAGTCACCAGATCCAGGTGAAGTCCAGGTAGGGACCAGAGTCACCATGTCAGGGTGAGGCCCAGAGGGGATCCGGAATCATCATGTCCAGGTGAGTCTCAGGTGTGGAACAGAGTATCCAGGTCATAATGGTCCACAGGTGAGGACCAGAGTCACCAGATCTGGGTGAGGCCCAGTTAGGATCAGAGTCACCAGTTCCAGGTGAGGCCAAGAAGGAGTCCACAGCAATCAGATCCAGGTGGGGAACAAAGTCACCAGGACTGAGTGAGGACCAGATGGGTACTAGATTCACCAGGTCCAGGTCATTCCCAGGTGGTGACCAGAGTTACCAGTTCCGGGTGAGGACCAGGCAAGGACTAGATTCACCAGGTCCAAGTGAGGCCCACGTGGGGACCTGTGTCACCAGGCATGGGTGAGGCCCAGGTGGGAAGCCCACTGACCAGGTCCAGCTGAAGCCAAACTGCAGGCCATTCAGAGGAACCATGTCCCGATGATGACCAGGTAGGGACCAGACTTACCAGGTCCATGTGAGGCCAACCTGCAGGCCATGCAGTGGAACCATGTCCCGATGATGCGCAGGTAGGGACCAGAGTCACCAGGTCCAAATGAGGCCCAGATGGTGCATATTCACTAGGTCCAGGTGAGGCCCAGTTGAGGACCAGAGTCACCAGATTTGGTTGAGGCCTAGAGGGGTACCAGAATCACCTGGTCCAGGTGACATCCAGATGGGGACCAGAGTCACCAGGTCAGGGTGAGGCCCAGAGAGTTCCAGAGTCATCATGTCCAGGTGAGGCTCAGGTGTGCAACAGAGTCAGCAGGTACCAATGATGCCCAGGTGAGGACCAGAGTCACGAGGTCTGGGTGACGCGCAGATAGGATCAGAGTCACCAGTTCTAGGTGAGGCCAAGAAGGAGTCCACAGCAATCAGGCCAGGTGGGGAACAATGTCATCAGGACTGGGTGAGTCTCAGATGGGGACCAGATTCACCAGGTCCAGGGGAAGGCCCAGGGAGTGACCAGAGTCCCCTGGTCTAGGAGAGGACCAGGAAAGGGCAGATTCACCAGGTCCAAGAGCCCCACGTGGAGACCTGAGTCACAAGGTATGGGTGAGGCCCAGGTGGCATCCACACTCACCAGTTCCAGGTGAGGCCAACCTGCAGGCCATGCAGAGGAACCATGTCCGGATGATGCCCAGGTAGGGAACAGAGTTACCAGGTCCAGGTGAGTGCAACCTGCAGGCCATGCAGTGGAACCATGACCCGATGATGCCGAGGTAGTGATCAGAGTTACCAGGTCCAAATGAGGCCCAGATGGAGCAAATTCACTAGGTCCAGGTGAGGCCAGTTGAGGACCAGAGTCACCAGATCTGGTTGAGTCCTAGAGGAGTACCAGAATCACCTGGTCCAGGTGACATCCAGATGGGACAAGAGTCACCAGGTCAGGGTCAGACCGAGAGAGGTTCCAGAGTCATCATGTCCAGGTGAGGCTCAGGTGTGGAACAGAGTCACCAGGTACCAATAACTCCCAGGTGAGGACCAGAGTCACCAGATCTGGGAGACGCGCATATAGGATCAGAGACACCAGTTCCAGGTGAGGCCAAGAAAGGGTCCACAGCAATAAGGTCCAGGTGGGGAACAAAGTCACCAGGACTGGTGAGGCCCAGATGGGGACCAGATTCACCAGGTCCAGGTGAGGCCCAGGTGGGACCACAGTCATCAGGTCCAGGTGAGGCCCAGGTATATAAGAGAGTATCCAGGTCCCAATGATGTCCAGGTGGAACCAGAGTCACCAGGTCCAGATGAGGCGCAGGAGGGGAGCATATCCACTAGGTCCCGGTGAGGCCCAGTTGAGGTCCAGAGTCACCAGGTCTAGTTGAGGCCTAGACGGGTACCAGATTCACCTGGTCTAGGTGACATTCACATGGGGACCAGAGTCACCATGTCAGGGTGAAGTCCAGAAGGGATCCATAGTAATCATGTCCAGGTTAGGCTCAGGTGTGGAACAGAGTATCCAGATCATAATGGTCCACAGGTGAGGACCAGAGTCACCAGATCTGGGTGAGGCCCAGTTAGGATCAGAGTCACCAGTTCCAGGTGAGGCCAAGAAGGAGTCCACAGCAATCAGGTCCAGGTGGGGAACAAAGTCACCAGGACTGGGTGAGGCCCAGATGGGGACCAGATTCACCAGGTCCACGTTATTCCCAGGTGGTGAACAGACTTACCAGTTCCGGGTGACGACCAGGTAAGGACCAGATTCAACAGGACAAAATGAGGCCCACGTGGGGACCTGAGTCACCAGGTATTGGTGAGGCCAGGTGGCAAAGCACTCCCCAGGTCCAGGTGAGGCCAACCTGCAGGCCATGCAGAGGAACCATGTCCCGATGATACCCAGGTAAGGACGAGAGTTACCACATCCAGGTGAGGCCAACCTGCAGGACATGCAGTGGAACCATGTCCCGATGATGCCCAGGTAGGGACTAGAGTCACCAGGTCAGGGAGAGGCCCAGAGAGGTTCCAGAGTCATCATGTCCAGGTGAGGCTCAGGTGAGGAACAGAGTCACCAGGTACCAATGAGACCCAGGTGAGGACCAGAGTCACCAGATCTGGGTGACGCGCAGATAGGTTCAGAGTCACCAGTTCCAAGGGGAGGCCAAGAAAGAGTCCACAGCAAGCAGGTCCAGGTAGGGAACAAAGTCACCAGGACTGGGTGAGGCCCAGATGGGGACCAGATTCACCAGGTCCAGGTGAGGCCCAGTTGAGGACCAGTGTCCCCAGCTCCGGGTGGGTCCCAGACGGGGACCAGAGTCACCCGGTTCCGGTGATATCCAGGTGGGGACCAGAGTCACCACGTCAGGGTGAGGCCCAGAGGGGGACGAGAACCACTAGCTCCAGGTGAGGCCCCGATGTGGAACTGAAACCAGGTCCCATGATGCCCATATGAGGACCTGAGTCAGCAGGTCCAGGTGAGGTCCCTGTGGGAACCAGTCACCTCGTCCAGGTGAGGCCCAGGTGGGACCACAGTCACCAGGTCCAGGTGAGGTCCAGGTATATAAGAGTGTATCCAGGTCGCATCGATGCCCAGGTAAGGACCAGAGTCAACAGTCCAGGAGAGGCCCAAATATGGAACAGAGTCATTTTGTTCCAGGTGATGTCTGATGGAGACCACAGGAATCAGGTCCAGGAGAGCCCCATATGGGAACCAGAGCCACCAGATCCAGGTGAGGTCCTGGTGAGACCACAGTCACAAGGTCCATGTGAGGTGCAGCTGGCAACAGGATTCACCAAGTCCAGGTGAGGCCCAGCTGGCGACCAGTCACCAGATCCAAGTGAGGACAAGCTAAGGACCAGATTCACAAGGCCCAAATGAAGCCCATGGGGTGACCAGAGTCACCAGGTAAGGGTGAGTCCCAGAGGGAGAACCTGAGTAACCAGTTTAGTTTTAGGCCCAGAATGGGTCCACAGGTCCCTAGTCAGAGTGAGGCCCAGGTGTGGAATAGTGTATCCATCACTGGACATGGTGATCAGATCCCCACGGTCCTCACCTGTAACTTGTAATTCTCGTTCCCACATGGACATATGTGGACCTGGTGGCTGCAGTGTTTAGCTTCTCATGTACCTCGTGACTCTGGTCCC